>NC_043702.1:101424380-101431417 GCF_006229205.1 Suricata suricatta
TGAACTTATGCAGACAATTGTAATGGCCATGAAAAAAGAATACTCACTGAGTTTCTAAATTTCAGATGGTTTAAGTAGAGAGAAAAGTTAAATGCTCTAGACAAACACTTTATAACATCTTAATCTGGATAAGCAAACATTAAAGGAACAACAATGTTTCTAACAAGAGTCACAAAACTATAATTTTTATCAATTCACTTAGTCCCATGTTTTTAATTTTTGTTCAGGTTCAATGCAGCTTTTAGCTCTGGAAGTTTCTACCCATGTTAGTACTAACCTAACAGATGTCAAATGCTGCATTTGTCCCAAAACTCCTCTTTACAACTTTCCTTGAAAAAGAAACACGTTCTGTGACAAAATTTCAGAAATGGACATTGCTAAACATCTGACAAGAGTTCATTATGATGCAATTTGACAAAAAATTTAGTGACACGACATTTTTATTACTAAAGGTGTTAAGTAATGATCTTATACCCAAACATTAAAACTTTAGGGGTTGCACATATATTTGAGCAGTTGCAGCATTTACCCATACAGTAAGGTTTGCCACTGTAGAACAGTGCTGTTTAAGTAACTTGGCATCCTAAATGAAAGGGCCTAACAATATTAAGTTTTCTAACCCATGAACTCAGGACATCTTTCCGTAAATTATTTGTTTCTTCTTTAATTTGTTTAAATGATATTTTGTAATTTCCAGAATACAAGTCTTTGGTCAACTTAGTTAAGTTTATCCTTAAATATTATATTCTATTTGATGATATTGTATATGAAATTGTTTTCTTAATTTTCTTTTTGGAGTTTTCATCATTAAATCAGTTCTATTTCTATACAATAAAGATGAAATAGATGCATAGAAATACAACTGATTTTTGCATGCTGATTTATTATCATGAAACTTTGCTGAATTTATTTATTAGTTCTAGCTGTTTTATTGTGGAACCTTTAGAGTTTTATACATTAAAGGACAAGTCATCTATAAACAGAGATAATTTTCCTTCCTCCTTTCCTATTTCAATGCCCTTTATTTCTTAACTAATTTCTCTGGCTAGAACTTTATATGGAGGCATTTTTCTTCTATTACTACTTTGTTGACTGTTTTTTATCATGAAATTATGTTGATTTATGTCAAATGTTTGTGTGTATGTGTGTGCATGTGTGTGTGTGTGTATGTTGAGATGATCATGTAGTTTTTCCTTCTTCATTCTGTTACTGTGTTTCATTGATTGATTTTTGTATGTTGAACCATCCTTGCATTCCAGGAATAAATCTCACTTGATTATGAATGCAATTTTCAATGTGCCATTAGTTTTGGTTTGTTAGTATTTTGGTGAAGATTTTTACACCAATATTCATCAGTAATACAGGTTAGTTGGTTTACTTCATTTTATTTTATTTTATTGATCATATTTTACTATTTTTTATTATTATATTATTTTTGAAATATATATCTGGTTTTTGTATCAAAGCTATTCTAGCTTCATTAAATGACTTTGGAAATGCTCTGTCTTCTTCAATTTTGGGGGCATATTTGAGAATGTTCAATGTATGATAGAATTCATCAGTGATATCATCAGGTCCTGGAATTTTCTTTGTTTAGAAATGCTTGATTACTGATTCAATCTCCTTGATTTAGGTCTAGGTGATTTTTAATTTTGAATCAGTCTTGGTAGATTTTCTGTTTGTAGGAATTTATCCAGTTCTTCTAGATTACCCATTTTTTGGCATATAATTACTCACAGATATGTCCTGTTTCATTTATGATTATTGCTTGAGTCTTTTTGTAGCTCTTAGTCTAGTTAAGCATATATTAATTTTGTTTATCATTAAAAAGCCCTCAATTTTTTTAAATTTTTCTCTAATTTTTGTATTCTCTATTTCTTTTATTTCAGCTATAATTATTATTCCCTTCCTGCAGATAACTTTGAGTTTCATTTGTTCTTCTAGTTTTTTGATGTTTAAGGTTAGGTTATTGATTTGAAATTTTTCTTCTTTTTTTTAATGTAGTCTTTACCATTATATACTTCCCTCTTAGTGCAACTTTTGCTGCATTCTATTTGTCTTGGTCTGTTGTGTTCTCATTTTCATCTTTATTTGTCTCAAGGTAATTTTTAATTTATCCTTTGGCCTACTGGTTGTTCAGGAGGGTGTTACTTAATTTCCACATATTTGAGGATTTCTAGTTTTCCTTTTGCTATTGATTTCTATTTTCATTCCATTGTTATTAGAAAAAAAGGTATTGGGAATAATTTTTATTTTCTCAAATGTGTTAAGACTTGTTTTGTGGCTTAATGTGATCTATTTTATAGAATGGCTCAGGTGTTTGAGATGAATGTGTGTTCTGCTGTTGTGGGGAAGAGTATTCTGTTTAGGTCTATTAGGTCCAATGGGTATATAATATTGCTCAAGTCCTCAGTTTTCTTAACGATCCTGTCTGGTTGTGACAATGATTGAGTGTGAGGCCTTGAAATCTCAAGCTTTTATTGTGCCTGTTCTCCCTTGTCAATGTTTGCCTTATATGTTTGGGTGTGCTGATGTTAGGTGCGTATATATTTATACTTATTATATATTCCTGGCAAACTGACCCCATTTTCATTATACAATGTCTTTCTTTGCTTCTTATGACAGTTTTTGACTTAAGGTTTATTTATTTTTTGCTCTGAATTATGTATGGCCATCCTTGCCCTCTCTTGTAGTTACTATTTGCATTGGTTATTTTTTATACCCTTCCAGTTTTAGCCTATACGCATCCTTATATCTAAAGTGAATCTCTTGGGGCACCTGGGTGGCTCAGTTGGTCGAGCGTCAGACTCTTGATTTTGGGTCAGGTAATGATCCCAGGGTCATGAGATTGTGCCTTGTTTCAGGCTCTGCACTGAGCTTAGGATTCTCTCTCTTTTTCTCTGCCCCTCTCTCCTACTCATGTGTTCTCTATAAATAGATAGCTAGATAAATAAATGAATCTCTTATAAACATGTGTACTATTGATCTTGCCTTTTTTATTTATTCAGCCACTCTGTATCTTCAGATTGGAGATTAATCTATTTACATTTGAAGTAATTCCTGTTAGAGAAGGAATTAGTACTCCATTTTGTTCATTGTTTTCTGTATGTCTTGTATGGATTTTTTGTCCCTCTTTTTCTCTGGTAGCCTTCCTTTGTGTATCATTGATTTTATTGTGGTGACAGGCTTTGCTTCTTTCTCATTTTCTTTCATGTATCTTCAGTAGGCATTTTTCTTTATGACTACCACAAAGGTTCATAAAGCATCTTATAGTTGCAAAAGTCGACTTTAGATGGATAACAATTTAACTTCAATTGCATATAAAAACTACTCCTTTGTGTCGACCCTTCCATTTTATGTTATAACCACAAATGACATTTTTTTGTGTATGTATCTATTAAATTGGCTATATACTTATAGTTATTTTAATGTTTTTATCTTTTAAATTCAAACCAGGATTAAAAGTGATTTATACCTCACCATCACATTATTGCAAACTTCAATATTTGTCTATATCTTTATCTTTTCAAGAAAGCTTTATATTTTTATATTCTTTTTTGTTGCTGGCTAATGTCCTTTCATTCAAATTGAAGAACTTCCTGTAACACTTCTTATAGAGAAGAGGTGGTCATGGTGAATTCCTTCGCTTTTGTTTATCTGGGAAAGTCTATTCCTCCATCATTTTGTAAGGTTTCTTTTTTTCCTGAAATTGTTTTCTTGATTGACTTGTTTTGTTTCCCTTTTAGCATTTGGATGGAATATGCCATCTTGTTTTCTTTGAGCCTATATACACTTCCGGTGGTAAATCCACTGATAATCTTATGGGTGTTCCTTTGTACATGACAAGTTGCTTTATTGTTGCTGCTTTCAACAGTCTTTGGTTTTTGACAATCATCAATTTGATTATAATGTGTCTTCGTTTAAAAATATTATTTTTAGGGGCACCTGATGGCTTAGTGGATTAAGCACCAGACCTTGGTTATGGCACAGATTTATGGGTTCAAGGTCCATGTTGGAGCACTCTGCTGATATTGCAGAGTCTGCTTGGGATTCTCTCTCTGTCTATCTGCTGCTTTCTCTCATTCTCTCAAAATAAATAAATAAATAAACAATAAATACAAAGATTATTTTTAACTTTAATTACTTTATCAAGTAATTCATAGATCTTTGTTTCTTTAGGGTTGGTTTCTGGAAATGTTTGTTGTTCTCTTGACTGGACCATGTGTTCATGTTTCTTCATATGCCTTTTAATTTTGTTTTAAGTTTATTTATTTTGAGAGAGAGTCAGAGAGAAAGTGTAAGTGGTAGTGGGGGAGTGGTAGACAGAGGGGGTGAGAGTGAATCTCAAGCAGGCTGCATGCTGTCAGGGCTTGAAGTCATGAACCATGAGGTCATACCCTGAACTGAAATCAAGCATCAGACATTTAACCAAGAGATCCAGCCAGGCACCCTGCCTTTTTACTTTTTTTACTGGCATTTGAATACTTGAAAAGAAATAGCTAATTTTGTCCACCTTTCTGCATTAGCTTCAAACAGGGGAACATTTTTACTACTTAGCCCAGCTAGAAAACCTGGGATCCTTTTAAAGTTTTTCTATGCACTTGTCTTCTTTGGGCTTGTGTATGTAATTCTCCAGTTATGGAAGGTTGCTGCTTCCTTTTTAGGAGATTCAGGTATCTTCCTCCCTTGTGGTGTCTGCTATTCTCTGGTTCTACAACAAGCTATTGGGCTCTCCTTTGCTCTCAGTGCTCCCTACCCATCCAAAATATGCCAATCCATAATAAGCACTCAGAGTTAGGAGACATGGAACCCAGTCCCATGGACAACGTCCTCCCCACAGCCAGAACATTGCATATGAGTCCCACTTAATGCATCGACTTTTCTTACTCATTTCAATGCAGCTGTTGTTGGCTCTGTGTTTGTCGAGGATACTATAACTTCTTAAATGGTTCCTGAGGTTTACATAAAGTTTTTTTGAACTATATATTGTGTAAGGCAGTGTATTTGTGGTGAATGAGATATGGTGATCCATATTCCATTTTGCTCATGTTCTATTATAATTCAATAATATTTTATTTCTTATAATTTAATAAAATAGTCACTAAATATAATATTAATTATGAATAATATACTTTCCATGTTAATATAATAATCTTTGAGAATAACATTTGAGTTTAATATATGTCTCTTTCTATATCTATCTCTATAACTTTCTTTATATTTATATTTGTGCTTATATGTAAGTATATATGTACATGACTATGGTATATATGTTAATATTTGTAATCCAAATTTTACCCTCAGTGCTAATAGTAGTAGACATTCAAAAAATATTTTTATATTGTTAAGTTATAAACATATGCTGTAAAGAATAATCTTTTAAGATTTCTTTTTAACAGGATCAAAAATCTATGCTTAAGTATAAGAACTAATGCTTTATGCAAAACTAGTTGAATAGGGGCACCTGGGCGGCTCGGTTGGTTAAGTGTGTGACCTCGGCTCAGGTCATGATCTTGTAGTTTGTGTGTTTGAGCCCCGTACTGGGCTCTGTGCTGACAGCTTAGAGCCTGGAGCCTGCTTGGGATTCTGTGTCTCCCTCTTTCTGCCAATCACCCACTCACACTCTGACTCTTTCTCTCAAAATTAAATAAACATTAACACATTTTTTAAAAAATGGTTGAATAGTATGTTTATTCCATTGACTGTGTGTCTAGAGAACGCTTTTCAGGGTCATTTACCAAAGATAGCTTGCTGGCCTTATCAGATACACCATGTTTATTGCTCACTTCCTGCTGTTGCTCAGGCTTACAATGGGCTTATACTGGTCAATGCCAGTCTTTATGCTCATTCTTTGATACAGCTACATAGTAGAGAAGCATTTGAAAGACCAAGGTTTATAAAGTGAACTCCTGGAAAGTACCTAGGGAAGTTGTCTTGAAAGAAAAAAAAATAAGAAGCACTTCCTATCTCTGATAGATTTGATTGAATAATTTAAGACAAGGAAGGACTCACTTCATCACCATCCTTTACCCCCTGTATGTATGATTGCTGAGAAGTCAAGTATGGTAAGCGTATCACTGTTGCAGTACTATGAGCATCACTCCTTTTTCATCATAGCGGCCAACCCCCTGGCTTATACTATTCACCATCACTATATCATCATCTTCATCACCACTGTCATTCTCTTTATCCATTATCATTACCAAGTTCTGAGTGTTCTTAAATCCTAGATGTTGTATTGGAAGCATCAGGCACATTTTACCTAATCCTCACAACCAAAGTGTGAATATGTATGATAATCATTACCTGCATTTTACAGATAAGGCAATTCAATTGGGAGATGATAAGTAATTTGATTAAAGACACACAGGTAATAAGTTGAGACCATCTTGGGAAAGAGATGAAACTACTCCTGTAATATATTCTGTGTTATCAAGGGAGATACAGTAATTACCCTTCCCTTTCTTGAGGCACATCAGCTCTCTAATGCTTAGCATCAGAGCACTCCATTCCTATAGCTTGTGGGTATACCAACAAGGTATGTCTTCAAGGAGTGAATTTGGAAACATCAAACGAGCTTACTTTCCTAGGCAGTGG
The DNA here is from genome assembly GCF_006229205.1 of Suricata suricatta. Classification (NCBI taxonomy): domain Eukaryota; kingdom Metazoa; phylum Chordata; class Mammalia; order Carnivora; family Herpestidae; genus Suricata; species Suricata suricatta. The sequence goes on from NC_043702.1 coordinate 101,430,978, forward strand.
CCAAGGATCAAAAGCTTTTAAACTCTTCTCTCCAACGGACAACCCCCCCTCCCCCCGCCCCACCGGGATTGCTTTTGGAGATATTTTGGTTGCCTTCAGGACTTCCCCTCCTCACTCTCTTCAATTTTATCACAGAGCATTTTGATTGTTCTGAATCTGGCCAAGTTTTATTCTCATAAATACATCTTATTTATTCTGATAAGACATCTTTCTAATATTTTAGACTGCAAACTCTTTATACCTTCAGGTTGTATATTTAGGTGAGAAGTAAAAGTCCCTCCAAGCCCCCACACTCTATTCCCATTCGATGTATTTGCATTTCAATGTCAGGAAGTAGTTAGATAAATTTTTGTTATGATGGTGGAGGTGGTGGTGGTGGTAGTTGTGAGTTTATTTTATTTACATTTTTCTTCTGAGGTATTAATTGGTGCAGTGACAAA
>NC_043702.1:101431517-101488386 GCF_006229205.1 Suricata suricatta
CAACCAATATTCACCCACATCAGGATATGCACTGGATGGACCAAATGCTTTTTCATTGCTAATATCACTGGGTTGTCACTGCCCTTTTATTTTATTTATTTATTTACTTATTTACTTATTTTAAGTGGACTCCCCACCCAATGTGGGGCTTGAACTCACAATCATGAAATCAAGAGTCACAGGCTCTACCGATTGAGCCAGCCAGGAGGCTCCTAACTCAGACATAATAGTCTGACACTAAAATTGTTTATTTACAGATTCTCAACTCCCTTGAATCTTCCCCATTTGTCCCACATATCTGACCAAAATCAAGTGCATTAAAAACTAATTTACTAATTAACTTTTACACAAATTCAGTTGAATGGGATTTTACACACACAACATACTACCCATATATGGATATATACACATTATATTTTATACAAATATAGTTTTGGTAGACTATTGTATATGCAGTATTATATAATGTTAGATTTCTTAACAGAACTGTGAGATAAGAAATTGCAAGTGGGCCTTCAGCACTGGTGATGTCTCAATATTTTTTCTAGTTCTTCCATTTGTAATCACCTAAAATGACTATTTTATACATTTCTGTTTCTTCTCAGAACTTAAATACACATTCTGCCTTGCACAGTCTATCTGATGCATTATATATAGTACACTGGAAAACAGAAGCCGTCAGACATATATGCGCTCTTTTCCCCCTTCCAATTATGTCAGGATATCTACACACACACACACACACTGACACACACATGTGTGGACTATCTGTGCTTCTCTTGGGGCACAACTTCCACTTGCTTACTGCACTCCATTGACTCTTGATGATTCAAAAATATCCTCCTATAAATAGTCTCACACTTCCCGCATTAGCAGAGTTTCTCTCCTTCCAATCTGTGAGGGGAAAATGCTTGGAGGAGCGTTCGTTTCTGGGGTGGCAGAATTTATCGTTAAAAATATCTCTTGATTTAAAAAAATCCCTGATAGAAATTGGGGGTGGATGTAGCAAAAATAATTTTATGAGGATAATTGAGTTTCATAAAATATTCAACCAAATCGCTAGACACCAAAAATGAAGAGAGACTAGAAAATTTTACTGACATGTTGGCATCAGAGCCATGGCTGCATTCAAGGTATTTGCTAATCAGTTACTTGCACATATTGAGTGTGAATGCACTCATGTGGGGAAGGAAAACAAAGGCCTCTTGCTTCAAAATTTCATTATGGCTTTAAATAGATACTTTGCCTTAAAGCTGTGTGTACACTATTTTAAAATTAAAAATTTACCAAAGGTTTAAAAGTGGGAGAGGAGTGACAAACATACAAGGGAAGAGAAGAAAACCAGAATCCTCAAATGTCTACATCCTTCATGAAAAGTAGGACTTAGAGGAAAAACAGGTGGATTGAATTGAATTGAATCTCCACTCAACAAGTTAATTCAAAATTGTTAGACTGAGACTGTTTTAAAGCTCCCAGAAGAATAAGTGCAAATAATCTCCACTTTTTGACTTCTTACTATATTTTCATAATTTCTGCCTTTTGGAATTGAGTATATGTCCTCAAAGTATGAAAGACAAAGGGAAAACTGTCAATAAGAGTCTGTAGGGAGAAAATGCTCAAAGGAATATAGACATTTGATGATGCAAATGTTCAAAGTGTTTAAAAGGTACATACAAGAGAGTGTTGTAAATACGGACCCCAAATAAGATACTAACTGAACGCAAAACAGGCAAATACTAAAAAACTGTAAATTACATAATCATAATTTTTACAGTTATAATTGGAAGGGTGAAACAAGTTTAGACAAAGTAAGATTTTGTGAGGAAGAAAGTACATCTAAGGAAATTATCAAGAATGGAAGCAAAAAGACACACAGAAGGAAAAAAAAAGTCTGAAAGCTACCTGTAGCTAAAACTATAAAGTTTATGATAAGACTTATCCAGGGAAAGAAATATTAGAAAAAATGGTGAGAAAAAGTAAAATAATGCATGGAAATGGTCCAGATTTATTTGTTATATTTTTAAATGTTTATTTACTTTTTGAGAGAGAGAGACACACACACACACAGAGTGTTAGTGGGTGTGGGGTGAGTGGCAGAGAGAGGGAGATGCAGAATCTGAACCAGGCTCCAGGCTCTGAGTGGTCAGCACAGAGCCTGACTAGGGCTTGAACTCATGAACTGTGATATCATGACCTCAGTAGAAGTCTGATACTTAACCTACTGAGCCACGCAGGGGCCCCAGGAAATGGTCTAGATTTTAAGAAGAAAAAAGGAACTCTTAGATTTAGAAAAAATAAAACACTCATACAGAAAAACTAAAAAGAAATCCACACCCTAACTACCTTGTGGTGAAAAGAAAAATAAGAGACAGTATAATTTTAAATCAGTCAAAGAGAAAACACAGTTTGTCTTGTAAAGTATAACTTAGACTAATAGTACTCTTCCTGTCAGCAAAAGTGGAAGTCACAAGAGAAAACTAATAGATCCTTCAATGTACTGAGAAAAATAATTAATGAACCAAAATCATGTAGTTAACTGAATGAACATTCAAGAATTAAGTACATTAAACACTTTTTCTTGCACGTGTGTGTCTGTGCGTGCAAGACACACACACACAGAAACTCATTTTTAAAAATTACCAGCAGGATATCCTTTCCAAGGAAACTTCTTATATGACATGCTTCAGAAACCAGGAAATCCCAGAAATAAAACATGTTCATTTATCAAATAAAGTCTTGCTTTCACTTTAATTACTGACACACTTTTGCTGTGTGCATACCACTAGTTTAGAATATCTTTTTGCTTTATAATAACACATGGACACTAGGAAGGGGTTACAAGTTGAAGCCATGCAGAATCACGGGGGAAGTTTATCCCTGGACGTGGATGCTTTATTCTCCTGTCATTGCCAGAACTGAGGTCACATGGATGCCCCTCATCAAATGAGAAGGCCATATAATCTCGTGGCTGGATTACCACTTCCCAAGTACAGCGTGAGTATCTTGGACATGGAGGACAGAGATTGATGGGTACCTCAGCTTGCTCCCTCATGACAGCTGAATATGAACATTTGCTGAGATCTATTTTCCTGGAGGACTGTATTGTTCAAGGTGACTCACATTTTATTGGCAGCCAAAGGGCAGTTAATAATTTCATAGTACTGTGATCACAGTCCGATTATGTTACATTTGGAAAGTATCTCAGTGGCTACATGCATTGTTTCCATTGATCTGTCCATCTCTCTAGCTTCTTCTAAGCCCCAACTAAGGATCAGGCAGGACGTACAGAAGGGTGACCGGAGAGCAGTGGTACCTGCCCTGAGAAGGCTCTAGCAGGCAGAATTGAGTTAGAGAATAATTATGTATAGTAAACATACCTAGTAAATTATTGCCTCTAAATCCTATTTGGGAATACATTTTATTTTTAGCAGCATTATACAAGTATATAGTTTGAAATGCACTATTAGCAGAAAGCTTACGATGAGAGGCGCCCGTGTGACTCAGTTGGTTAAGTAACTGACTTCTGCTCAGCTCATGATCTCCTGGTTCATGGGTTTGAGCCCTTCATAGGGCTCTGTGTTGACAGCTCAGAGCCTGGAGCCTGCTTCAGATTCTGTGTCTACCTCTCTTTCTGCTTCTCCTCCACTCATACTCTGTCTCTCTGTCTCTCTCTCAAAAATAAATATTAAAAATTTAAAAAATAAAAATAAATTTAAAAAACATGATGAAATACATTGTTTGGTGCTCATCCTCAGCCCACTTCCAATTCCATTCAGCTAAATTATTTTACATCCCCACCTACATTATCTAACATACTGTTTTGTTTTGAGAGAGAGAGAGAGCAAGTTGAGGGGGGCAGTGATAGAGAGAGAAAGAGGGAAAGAGAAAAAGAGAGAGAATCTTAAGCAAAGTCCACACCCAGCACGGAGCCCAACGTGGGACTTGATCTTAAGACGCTGGGATCATGACCTGAGCTGATCAAAAGGCCAAAGTTCAACCAACTGAGCCACCCAGGCTCCTCACTAAGACCCTTTTTTAATCACAGTTTTGCACCGTTAAATAGTACATTCTTCGCCGATAACTAACACACTGTGATACTCTTTGTCCAATTTTTATTTTTGCTAGAATTCATGATTACTCACTTTTTCTTTTTGTTTTTCCTGTGAAGTTTATCCCACTTCACACAGGTCTAAGAATATTAGCACAAAACTCTGACCCATATTTTTACTGCAAAGATTAAGGCCATCCTACTCTATAACTTGCTGAAGCTTCTGGGATTGTCAGTGCTGTAGGTAAGTTAAAGGTAAGGCTGAATTCTGTCATAACCAGAAGCCATGTGATGATGGTACATGAGAAAAGAGTGAAGGTCAAGTTCCCAGACTGGGCTTTCCCTAAGACACTCCAAAGACGAAGTTTTGTTTCCTTCTTTAGAGTTGAATAATCATAAGTATATTCAATTACTTAGTTTTTAAATAATTAATGAGTATATAAGAAAATTACAACTAGCAAATGACAGGATACTGCTCTTCTTTTCATGCTAATGATATAAAATTATGTAAAAGCAGGTTTAAATTTGACTTAAAGTCCTTAGGTATATTAGAATGATAATGTGAAAACAAATTGTGAGGCTGACCAGCGCTGCAAGCGAAATAATACTGGGTATCCTTTCATTCCCCATTTATTAAGGGTCAGGCATTGTGTAGTGTCACATACACAGATTTAATCTGTTAACCAACTCATGCAAATAGATAAATCTAATTCCATTTACAGATAAGGAAAATTAGATAGCACAGTTAAATTAATTTTCTTTTTTTTCTCTCTTTTTTTAATTTTAGAGAGAGCAAAAGTAAGTAGGAGAGGGTACAGAGGGAGACAGATAGAATCTTAAGCAGGCTCCAGTTTCAGCCCAATGCAGGGTTCAATCCTATAACCCTGAGATCATGACCTGAGCTGAAATCAAGAGTCAGATGCTCCACCCACTCGGCCACCATGGCGCCCCTAAATGAATTTTCTGAAGTAAGATAATTGACTAAGAGCCAGCAGACTTGGCAAATACCAGATCTGCTCATTTTCATGCCATCCCCTGCAGCTATTTGTTTGTGGGTAAGCAAAATCCTGCTAAGTGTACAAGGAAGGTGAGGCAAACCGTTGTTTGCTTGTTTACTATGTTATAAGTTACTAAAAAGGTTCTTTGCAAGACACATGGGAATACAGAATTTCGGCCATTTACAAGAGGCCAAAAAGAAAAGTAACAAACAAACCAAGTTTCAAAATAACAAGAATGGAAAGAGAAACACCAGGGAGTTCGTGATTTATTGTCAGTCATTAACTGTGGATAACATTTTAAATTACTTTTTTATAGTAGCGCAAATAGAAACATGGATAGAGTCCTTGCCAATTTAGAACTTTTAAAACCTTTAGAACCTTTCTAATTTGGAATAAAAAGCTACTTGACACCAAATACTATCTGCATTGATTTTCAAACACTACATAGCCCCCAATAACATTGCCCTATTTTATTTTATTATTTTATTCTGTTTTAGTTTCGTTTCGTTTTTAAAATCATGGAGAACCAGCAACCCTGGGGTTCCTGCAATCTCCTTTCATTTATGTTATTCATGAACTCAGAGCTCAGACTTCCCTGTAAAACACCCACTCTTTGTTTTCAGAGACACTTCTTGCCCATTCTTATTGTCCCAAGGATCCGTCCTCTGCTGGCCTGTTTGTTACCTTCCTGAGACAGAGCAACACCCACGCTGCCTCCTGGGCTCAGGAAGGGCTTACAGGTGCGATGGGAAAGGGGCCTGACTTTCTAAAGCTGGTGCTCGTTTTATTCCTTGAGGTCTGTTTCCACAACCAGCAGGTTTGCTCTGGGACTTGCCCCGAGGAAATGATGGCCCCGAGGCAACAGGGACACCATCTGGGGGCTGGAAAGGGCCCTGCACCCCCTACCCACCGCCCGCTTCCCCAGATGTGCACCCCACCGTCTGCCAAGGAGACTGTGCACCTGCGTGGGTAGGAGATCGCCGGTCAGCTCGGGCTGTCCTCTGACGCCCCACAGCCATCTGGAGAGCCGGGTGAGTGCCAGGGAATTAGCAAAATTGGACACCAACCAAATCAAGCAACTTATTTAAAAGGAGGACCAAACTTTCTCAATTCTCTCTTTTGTAGCTGATACAAAAATTACAGATTTGGAGTCAAACATAACTGCGTTAAAATTACCACTTTACTTCTTAAAAGCTTTGTTACCTCAGACTTAATTACCTTGTATAATCTTACTCTCTTTACCTATGAAGTGTAAGAAAATAATATGTACATAAAACTTACATATATATATATACACATATATAGTCTCAACATATATACAATATATAACTGTATATATATTACACTTAATGTTTCATTTTTTTCTGATTTCACCTCCTTCCCTTAGCAGTATCTCCAGGTCAATCCCAGCTGGGGTAAATTCAGTGCTTATCTTTTCGTGAATCATTTATATAACTTCTCCCTCTCAAGGGTTGTATATACCTCCTCTTCTCTTCAGTGAAGGTTGTGCTTAGTGACTTCCTTCCGAAGAGAACAGTATGAAAAGGGAGGAGGGGTAAAACCCGTGTCCACAATAAGGAAAACTGCCTGTAATATGTACAGGAACAGTCTGGAACACTCTGCAACTGTTCCAAAAACTGAAAGCTATTATAAAATAAAATGCCTATTGAAAAAGTCAAATGCATAGTAAGTCACAGTAAGAGAAATTGCTACATGGCATGTCCCCATTTCCTTTCTTACCATGCCTGTCCCTCTGGATATCAGATTACAAAGGCATTTGTAGAAATTCATTATTTACAATCAATTTTATCTAAAGATCCTTTGGTAAAAGGTATTTTTAAAATGGAAACACATTTTAAAATGTCAATTATCAAAACTTCCTTTTAGTTACAACAGATTCTACATAGGCATAGTTTACAATGGTTTTTTTGGGGAAAATAAAATCCAGGAATCGCATATTCTGAGTTACATTTGGATCCTGCCTTATGCAAAATTCAGTAAGCTTCTTAGATGAAGGGATAATAAGAATCATAAAATCACACTGACAGGTAATTTATACTTGATGAATTTATCCTCATGAAATTTGGTAACAAAATAATTAAACCTGGGCAAAGTTTGCCAAGGCAAATGTGTATTGTATCTGAATAATGTAGGTTAAAAAAAGGTCTCTGAGCCCAGTGAATTCTGGCCAAAGGAATTTGGGGCAAGATGTGAGGAATATGATTTGTCTAATTTGCCCAATGTGCTAATATTTACTCTGTGGATTTTTAAGAGAAAACTGACTGTGATATGAAGTAAAATTTACCTTTCTCTTCACTAAGTCTACACTTGGACCACAGAGAACCTTATAATTACGTCTGAGTCCAAGCATTTATGCGCCCCAGTTCCGGTTCATGTCCATTCAGTGACGGAGATCAGATGCTAGGAGTCAGAAACACCGGGATTTAAAGTCAGACTCAACATCTGAATGACATTGGTGATTTGTCCAACTTTGAAAAACCTATGTTTTCTTAACATGAAGCGTAGTAACTATTTAATTCACCAGGAACCTGGTAATTTCGAAACAAATAATGGTTTCTTTCCTTTCTATTCCACTTTCCATAACCCTCTTCTCTGCCTTTCTAAAACAACAACAAACACAAATGGAAATCCATTTACTGCTTGCCAGATGAAGTCCAGTTCACACACAAAATATTTGCTGGTTCTTAGATAATCTGGTGAGACTCCCTGCTCATAAGGAAGCAACTTGCCACAATGTACAACTTCTGAACTCATGATGGTTATGAGAGTTTTTGTCTACTTTGATTTCTTTTCACTGAAATGCTACCCTGTTTCCAGAATCACAGGGCCCGTCATGACATGGAGCAAAACTAGATGATGTCAGAGGGATTATACTTACTAATACGTTGATACAAGGGAGATTATTCAATAACTATTTGTTCATGTGTCTGCCATACTTAGCTTGACCACACTGCTCTAGTTACTTCAACTTCAATTTTTACTTGCAACGGAATGATGACAAATCCACAAAAAATGTCTAATATGGCCCAGTTTCCCTTTATGGTATCATCCGCTAATCCCTACACTAATTGTTTTATTGAAGGGGGAAAAAAAGCACTCTATTTATTTCAATATGGCATCCAAAATACTCTGTGAGTCTCTTCACCTCTTTGAATTTGCTCCCATAAAAATATTTTCTCTCATCTTCTCTTCCTTAAGATTTTTGTATTAGCTCTCCGTGGTCTGTACAAGATAAGTTCAAGCATTTCTGCATGACCTACAAGGCCCTCTGGCACCTGCTTTCTTCCCAAATGTCACCTCCTGCCACTTACCAATTTACAATTCATACTCTAACAATGGCGAACTGTATAAATGTTCCCAATGTTCTGTGCTGCTTTGTGATTCTATTCACTGGCTTGTCTTGTTCTATTTGTCTTTAATGAGCCCTGTCTCCTGTTTAATGAACTTAAACTTAATAACTTTTGTTCACTTCAAGTGTCTTCTTCAGAAAATCTCAAAACTCAAAAGTCAGATTGAGATGCTTTTTTCCCCGTATTCACAGGGAACTTCTCCTTTATGCTAATTTACTCTTAAATTATTGGTGACAAATATTTAACTGCCTGTCCCTATCAATTATTAATGGAGGAGAGAAATTGTGTCTTTCTCACCCTTTCATTGGCAATGGTTCTCAGAATCCTTTCATATTTAGTATATAATCATTTGTGTTTTTTGGATTTTCTTTTTTTCATTTGGACAATTTACCACTCATCAATACTGGGGTTGATCATTTATAGCAACTATTATCTAATTTGATTACTAATCATAATAATTCTGCCATTATCATTATTACTGTTTTATAGAAAGAGGAAACGGGGCCTCAGGAACATTGATTACATTGCACACGAAAACATTGCTGTAACAGTCATTCTACCTCTGAACCCATGCTCTTTTTCAATTCTGTCATTTAACCTCTCTGTTCTGGCCTGCCCATCTTTCAAATAATGACACACTTTTTCTGTTCCTAAAAATTTTCTCTTCTTGTTGTGGGAATGAAAACTATAGCTACTTGGATACAGAGAAAAAAGTTAATCATCACTTCAAGGATTAACCAAGAAGTTTTCCTGAAGGGAAGCATAACTTGATGTTGACTTTGATATGAGACAGGATTTAAGGAGGCAGGGAAGTTGGAGGGAGAAGATTCCAGGTGGGCTCATGCTATGGGTGCAGACTTGTGAAGTTCATGTTTGCTCAGGAAATTAAGTCTGTCAGGAGAGGAAAAAAGAAGGGAGTTTTTACCATGAAACAACAATGCTTATTTTCAAAGAAAAGCCACCTGGACAGATTAGAAGATGGTACGGAAAGAAACTTTTTTTTTTTTTTAACATTTACTCGAATTTAATTTTAAGGATGCTTTAACAGTTAGGAAATACAGTAAAACCTCGGATTGCAAGTAGCTTGTTCCACGAATCTTCTGCAAGAGGAGTAAAACTTCTAATACATTTTAAATACGAGCAGGACATGTGCCGAATGCCACATGATCACAACTGAGCCAATGGTTCTTAAAATTTGCTTTGATATACGAGTGCTTTGGACTGCAAGCATAATTGCTGAATGGATTACCCTCATAAATCAAGGTTTTACTGTAATTGAAAAGATAATGCACAAAGAGATGTCTTGTCATATACTACACCCAGTCTCCCCCACTAGTAAGGTCGTACATTGGGAGGATACGTCTGTTACAATGATACAGCATTAACTGAATTTCATGGTTTATGTAGATTAGTCATTTTTTTTCTTAGTTTTTACTTGTCTTTTTACTATTCTAGGATCCCATCCAGAAAACCATTTGACATTTGGTTGATGTTTCTCTTTAGGTTCCTCTTGGCTATGGCCGTTTCTCAGACTTTCCTTATTTTTGGTGATCTTAACAGTGTTGCAGAACGGTGCCAAGGAATTCTGTAGTCTGTGTGCTATTAGACTTTGTGTGATATATCATCATTCCTACCCTGTTAAACAGCTCTCTAGTAAAGATATTACAATGTATCAAAGCTTTTTTAGAGGAAGTGCGTAATACATTATGAATGTAGCTGATGTTGTGGTTATAAGCCTGGGACCAGGCAAAGGAAGAGACATCGACAGGGCAATGGAGTGTTCAAAAACTGACTTCCCAAACATTGACAGCATAGAGTCTGGGGACTGCGTGACTCCCCATTGACTATCCTCTGAGCCAATCTAAGCCACGAAGAGGGTATACATTGACAGTCCCCAATCCAAGTGTGTGCAGATGGGCAAACCTTTGCTCCTTGCTCTCATTATCATTTTGGCAAATTAAATAAGAATCTTTTGAATACATTTTATGAAATATAAAAATCTACTAATAATATCTCGTCTCAAAAGCCGTGCAAGAAATCTTTGTGAGCAAGGAATTCAGAGGCTTCAGAGTAACTCTCCTTCATGGCTTTGAATAAAACTCTTGAGCTCTGAAGACAAAAGAACAATGCTTTGAATTTGGAGGCACATCTCTACCTCCCCACGAGTTCTGGAGTGCTTTAAAAGAATACTGTTTCATGATTTTCAAATGCTAGGGTAATTCCAATTCTCAATTCTTCTTTAATTATGCAGCCCACTTGACCCAGTTTACGGGAGAAAAACTTCAAAAGTCAGCATGAACAGTAGAAAAAGAGAGTGCACAGGAAGTCAGTCTTGAGAGGAATTCATTGACCCCATAGACAAGGTCATCAATTTGTGTCTATTTTGGTTTCCTCCAGCAGATCCCTTCTCCTTGCGTATGTGGGGGATGGGAAATAATGGGGATGCTCAGGAGGTAGGATGCACAGAGGGGATACCAAGGCACACTAGTAATGGGAGAAGAAACTGGAAGGAAGTCGATTGTGAACCCAGGAATTGGGGATCAGGGAGCTGGGACAAGAGGACGTTGTGTGCATGAAGGGATTTGGTCCCCACTGTAGAGCACACGTGCTGAAACCAGGCATCTGACTTTGGCTCTTAGCTCTGTTGCTTATGAGCTCTGTGAGTTTGATCAAATTGTTCAGCTTTTCTAAGCATGATTCCTCTCCTGCAGTGTGAGTGACAGCCTCAGAGAGGTGTTAAGAATATAAAATGCAATAAACATGTAAACCAGCTAGCACGGTGTGTTAGGGATGTTGATAATGATGCTGTTCACAGCTCGTCTTCAGGACTGGGTGGCACAGAATATGGATATATCAGCTAATGGAAGGCACTGGGATGGGACTGAGACCCTCAGGATAAAAGTGCATCTGGTGATATTTATTATGTTTCTCATATGTTCCTTTTCAAAAGTTCAAATAACACAGCCTACATTAAAGCACGATAAAAATTATTTAAAGAATTATAAATAAAATATTATATAACTGGTAACATTCATCTGCAAATACTGCCTAAAACATTTGGATGTAGTTTTTCTTCTCTTTTCATTAATTGAGTACCTTGCAATAGCATTTGTTTACTCTAAAGTTTGTTAGAATGTATCATTTCTTCAAAAGAATAAAGAAATTTTACCTCAACCTAAGCTGAGTTGTCAAACATTTGAATTAGTGAAATCCAGATAAACAAATTTCAACCTCATTTGCTGTTCCTTTGAATTGACTTTGGAAGCTCAGAAAGTTTCAGGTTTGGGGCACCTGGGTGGGTTAGTCAGTTGAGTGTCCAACTCTTGATTTCAGCTCAGGTCATCATCCCAGGGTCGTGGGACTGAGCCAGGCATTGGGCTCTGCACTGAGCGTGGAAACTACTTAAGATTCTCTCTCCGTCCTTCTGCCCCTGTCCCCCCAGTCAGGCTTTCTCAATTTCTGAATCAATCAATCAATCAATCAATCAATCAACCAAATACAGAGATTAGAGAGATAGATTACAGAGCATGACTCAGAATACAAATTGCCTGAAAGAAACTCATTTCACATATAACACTATAGATGGTTGAAAGTAAGAAAAAGGATGGAAAAAGTTACACCAGGTGTGTGAATCAAAAGACAACAGGCTGACTATATGAATATCAGATAAAGTAAACTTCAGAAGACAGAGATTGGCAGAGACAGAACCAGCAATTTAGAATGGTTAAAGGATCGACCTATCAAGAAGGTGTAACGAGCCTACATGTGAATATATTAAACAACAAAGCTGCAAAATCTATGAAGCCAAAACCAATGGAACTGAAATGGGAAAAAAACAAATACATGATTACACATATACATCCACAGACTTGGGTCAATAATGAATAACAAAGCAAGACAGAAAATCAGCAAGGATGGAGAACTGAAGAACATCATTAGCCAACAGAATCTAACTGATACTTAGAGGACATTCCACCCCAAAAACAGCAAAGGAGATTTTTCCAAGGGTCCATGGAATTATACCTGGGTCATAAGACCAATCTTAACAAATTCAAAAGAATTAAAATCACGGCAGAGTGTGTTCTCCAACCACAGTGGAATCAAGCTAAAAATCACTAATATAAATATAATTGAAAAATATCCAAATAGTTAACAACTAAAAACTCATGCATCTAAACTAAACTAAAACATGCTCTGTGAATCTATGAGGAAGTCTCAGGCAAATAAAATTATATGTTGCACTAAAAGAAATTAAACATCAAGCATGACATTTGTGAGACACAGCTAAAGTAGTGCTAAAAGGAAAATTTATAGCATTAAATATACACATACTAGAAGAGGAAAGGCCTAATATAAAGATAAGAGTGTAAGTTAGTGAAATTGAATCAGGAAAACAGAGAAAATCAATAAAACCAAGAGCCGGGTTTTGTTTTTTGTTTTGTTTTTGGAAAAAATCAATAAGGTTGACAAACGTCTAAGAAAATGAACCCCCCCCCAAAAACACCCAAACAACAAGAGAAAGCACAAATTACCAATATGAGGAATGAAATTCTAGGTCTTACAGACTTCTAAAGGATATGTGAATAGTATGAACAATTGAACACATATCAGTTTGACAACTTAAATGAAATAAAGCAATTCTTAAAAACTATAAACCAGAACTCATTACATATAAAATGATAATTTTAATAACTCTCTACATATTAAGTGTAAATTCATTATATAAAAGCCCTAAGGGGCACCTGGGTGGCTCAGTCAGTTAAGTGTCTGACATCAGCTCAGGTCATGATCTCACAGTTCGTGGGTTCAAAGCCCCACATTGGGCTCTGTGCTGACAGCTCAGAGCCTGGAGCCTGATTTGGATTCTGTGTCTCCCTCTCTCTCTGCTCCTCCCCTGCTCACACTCTGTCTATTTCTCTCTCTCAAAAATAAAGAAGCATTAGAAAAAATAAAAATAAAAACCCTAAAGATAACCTTCAGTTTTGTGTGACTGGAATTATTTCCCCAAATGTTTAGGAAAGAATTGGTACCAATTCTATAGTATCTTCCAGATACTAGAAGAATATGGAACATCTTTTAGTTCATTTTGTGAAACTAGTATTAGATAAAAAGCATACAAATATGTACAGACACAAAAAAATTGCATCCTTATGAATATAGACGCAATTGCCCTTGGAAAATACTAGCAAATAAAATTCACTAATATAATATATATAACATGAATAAGTATATGAATAAGTGAAGTTTATTCCAGGGATAAAAGCAGATTAGCTCAATATCAGAAGGATCAAACTCATCCTCCACATTAACATGCTAAAAAAGAAAAATGTCATGATCCTTTTAGCCCCTGCTGAAAAATCCTTTGGCAAAATGTGTTATACACACTCTCAGAAAATTTGAAATAGGGATTCCTGGGTGGCTCAGTCGGTTGAGCCTCCGACTTCGGCTCAGGTCAGATCTCACGTTTGTGGGTTTGAGCCCCGCGTCGGACTCTGTGCTGACAGCTAGCTCAGAGCCTGGAGCCTGCTTCTGGTTCTGTGTCTCCTTCTCTCTCTGCCCCTCCTCCTCTCATGCTCTGTCTCTCTCTGTGTCAAAAATAAATAAAACATTAAAAAAAATTGAAATAAAGAAAACTTCAAATTGATAAATAGTATCTTTAAAAATAAAACCTTCAAGTAACATAATTATTTTTTATTAGAGTATAATTGGCTCTAGAGTAGTTGTCTCAGCAACTCCATTTCTCAGTGCTTAGAACCGTGAGTGTAGTCACTGTCTGTCACCATACAGAGTTTGCAATATTACTGACTGTATTCCCTGGGCTGTGCTTTTCATCTCTATGACTTATTTATTTTATAGCTAGAAACCTGTCTCTCTTAATCCCCTGTATCAATTTTGTTCACCTCCCCTCTGGCAACCACCAGTTTATTCTCTATATTTAAGAATCTTTGTTTTCTTTGATTGTTCATTTGTTCTTTGTTTGTTTGTTTTTTAGACTTCAAATACAAGTGAAATCCTATGGGATATGTCTTTCTGCATCTGACTTCTTTCACTTTACATTATATCCTCTGGCTCCCTCCATGTTGTTGCAAATGGCAACAACAAGAATCTTTGGATTCTTTGGAATCCCTGGATCAGACATTATTTCTAATTTTTGATTTTTGAGAAACTTCCAGACTGTTTTCTACAGTAGTTGCACCAATTTACATTCCCACCAAGAGAGCATAAGGGCTCCCCTTTCTCCACATCATCACAAACATTTGTTCTTTTCTGTCTTTTTGATACTAGTCATTCTTGCTGTTGTGAGGTTATATCTCACTGTGGTTTCACTGTGTATTTCCCTGCTGATGAGTGACAATGAGCAACTTTTCAAGTGTCTATTGGCCATCTGTATGCTTCCTTTGGAAAGATGTCTATTCAGGTCCTCTATTTTTTTTAATCAGATTGTTTGTTTGTTTTGGTGTTAAACTGTATAAGTTTTTTATACTTTTTGGATATTAACCCCTTCCTGGATATACCATGGGCAAATATCTTCCCCCATTCAGTAAACTGCCTTTTCATTTTGTTGATGAAGGAAACCTTCACTGTGAAAAAGCTTTTTATGTTGATGTAGTCCCGGTAGTTTATTTTGCTTTTGTTTTCCTTGTCTGAGGAGGAATGCAGCTAAGGCCAATCTCTCAGACAGCTAACATTATTCTTCAT
This sequence comes from Suricata suricatta, assembly GCF_006229205.1. Taxonomy (NCBI): domain Eukaryota; kingdom Metazoa; phylum Chordata; class Mammalia; order Carnivora; family Herpestidae; genus Suricata; species Suricata suricatta. The sequence continues at coordinate 101,446,634 of NC_043702.1, forward strand.
TGTGAAACACTGGGTTATTTTTCCCTTGAAGATGAGAAACACAGCAAGGCTGTTCCCTCTCACCAGTCTTATTCAACAGGTGCCGGTTCCAGAGGGTCTAACTGCTGTAAGGCATGCAGTGGAAATAAAATGCATCTAGATTCAGAAATGAAAAAAATAAAATTGTCCCTTTTGGTAGAAGAAAAATTATCCCTGAGGAATATCACATCACATCTACAAAACCCAAAAACCTTTTAGAACTTATAGATCAATTCAGAAAGGCCACAAGATATAAGATAAACACACAAACATCAACTATGCTAGGGATATGCAACATGAACACCAAAATTAAAAATATGAGGCCATTTACAAGAAGATTCCTTACAAAATAAAAACATCCTAGTTAAAGAAAATATTTCCAGGGGCACCTCAGTGGCTCAGTCGATTGAGCATCCAGCTTCAGCTCAGGTCATAATCTTGTGGTTCGTGGGTTCGAGCCCTGCATCAGGCTTTGTGCTGACAGCTAGCTCAGATCCTGAAGGCTGTCTTCAGATTCTTTGTCTCCCTCTCTCTCTGACCCCCCCTGCTCACGCTCTCTCTCTCTCTCTCTCTCTCTCTCTCTCAAAAATAAATTAAAAAATTAAAAAAAGAAAATATTTCCAAAGATTCTTTAATAGTTATTATATAATAGTTGCTTATTTACTTTAATACTTCATTGTTTTATAATATTTATTCTGTGCATGTTATATAAAATTGTAATACTTTATTACAATATATTATTAATGTTTTATTATTTTGTATTCATAGCATATTCAAGAGATTATAAAAAATGCTTACTGTCAGCAGAGTTTTCTTGAAAGAAAGTTTGAATAGACATCAGGATGTTTACCTTCTAGTATCGATTCTATCACTTCCAAACCACAGGGCTTCAGGCAAATTATTTAAATACACACATGAGATTTTAAGATTTAAATCCTATCTCTTGTGACCTTGCGAAAGTTACATGAGCTCCCTGGGACTCACTTTCCTTATCTGCACAAATGGAGTTAACATAGTTACCTCATCATGTGACAGCTGTCCTAATTAAAGTATCCATCATATATAAATCATGTAGAATTGAACCCTATACAGTAGGGTATACTACAGTATACTGTACTGTATACTACAGTAGTAGTATATAACTTTGTCTTTTACTATTACAACTATTAAGTTGATTACACGATTGGAGAATTGTTTCTTGCATTTAGGAGACTACACATATTAACATAAGAATCTTTGTCTTATAGGTGCTTGAAATTTCTCTTAAACGTTTATCTGTACGTTGTACAAGTGTTTCCAGTTTCACAACAAGAGCAGATCTTAGGTCACGACACTTTAAAGTACTATTCTTTAACTCTACAAATGATTTCAAGGTATCTTTCATTCTCCATGAACTTTTATAGGCCTTCAAACTAAACAAGTAACAATATAATGGGAAAGGTGGTGAGTGACCCTCTGGTGTGAGAAATTGTCGGCATGCATCAGTGGCCCTCAAGTTCAATACCAGGTCAGCTGTCCCAGTGGGCACCACGAAGCAAGTGTCACAAAAATTAAAAAGATCCAATCATACAGATTTGTTAGATCACGCAGCTAATCAATTCAATTCACAGAGTGAGAAGCAAGAGGAAAGAGATGGCAGAAGTCAAGACACTCAGAATACGGTGTGAGTGCGGTGGGAAGTCCTCACTGCTTGAATCCTGGGCAGTACAATGTTTTCATGTCCTGATACTCTGTCTGCCACATCAGCCTTTTTGCTGTCAGTGTAGATACAAGGCTAGACTTTAGGTTCAAACAGTAGGACCCACAGAACGAAAGTGCCCTGGGCCAACGACATATTTGTTCAATTGGAGACACACAGGGACAAGTTAGTGGCTTGACACAGCAGTGGCTCAACCATCACCTCAATGCAAAACCGTGGGATTTCTGGGGTGCCGGGGTGGCTCATTTGGTTAAGTTTCAGACTTCGCCTCAGGTCATGATCTCACGGTTAGTGGGTTCAAACCCCGCATGGGGCTCTGTGCTGACAGCTCAGAGCCCGGAGCTTGTCTTAGGATTCTATGTCTCCCTGTCTCTCTGACCCTCCCCTGCTCACTCTGTCTCTCTGTCTCAAAAATAAATAAAACATTAAACATATCTTAAAAAAGAAAAACCCTTGGGATTTGTGTTTGAACACACAGAGTCTGAATGGGTGTCACTGACATGGTGCTGAATTAAAACTTCATGAAAATTCAGGACCCATGTCTATTGAGTGTATCCTGAACATTTAGTGATTCTTGTATACGGATATATCATGGCAATTGAACCCACCAGTACCTTTGACTCCTCCCATCGGTTCCCATGTTTGACACACATGCTCTTCTGCCCCACGGCCTATTGTACTTAACACATCTTATGAATTCTGCTCCTATACATGACAACAGTTTTGCTGACTAGCAACTTCTCTGTCTAAAATATCTCGAAGGTTTGTGTTTGATAGATTACAAGTTTATCCATGAAAGCCCAAGCACATCATAAGTACCAAGAAAAAGAAAGTAGCTTGAGTTATGGTTTAGCCCCAGGTCAGCTAGGACAATATCTTTACTCCAAGGTGCAGTGCGGAGCTCAGCCCTTCCTCTTTCTAGAACCTCTCTGGAGGTCCCAAGGGGAAGAATTCCCCATGTCTCTGCACCAACCCTGGTGCTTCTGCTCTTCTGTCCATCTCGCTGCTCTTCTCCCAGTGTCCCTGGGCCACAGTCCTATCCCTTTCTAGTCTAGAGCCTGCTTGCTGATCTAGGACTGCTGCTCTCTCTGTCCCTTCTGCCCTGAGACCCTCACTTCTCTTTCTGCTACTGCTGGTAGGGGTGTTTGCCAACCCTCTCACCTGGCAGTCTCCGGGTGGACTCCAACGTCCTGGTTGGCACAAAGATACTTTTTTCTTCACATGTCCTTTGTTTTAGAAATCTCATAGCAAAATCATGAATTTCTTAAAAAAAAAAAGTTTGTTTATTCTGAGAGTGAGAGAAAGAGAGAAAGTGGAGGATGGGCAGAGAGACAGAGAGAGGGAATCCCAAGCAGGCTCCATGCTGTCAGCATTTAAACCCAGTTTTTGACTTTCTTAAGCAATAGAAAAGTTGCAAACATATATATCCATGCAATGAAAAAGCAATGCTATTAAGTGTAGACAACTTGTAGAGTAATAATTACATTAGAATTTCAAACCGATATAGAAGTGTATCATGATAGCCTTTTCCCATTATATCTTCTGCATCCTACTAACATTTTATACAAAGTTTAGTTTATTTACTACCATATAGATTCATTAGTGACACTTTCATAAAAGTCATAAATAAATGTCAGGCATAAAAATGTTGAGGACACTACACATGATCCATGGCGTAACAGGCAATGAAGTTGTATTTTTAAAAATAAGCTTAGCTATGATCATGTTCTGTCAGTTTGTATTCTAATTGCAATTTGCAATTTTTCCAGGTAATCTAGAACACGTTTATTCATATCTTGCAAGCAAGTTGGGAAATGTTTCAGACCTTCAAATTTATAAGTAGTAGCCTAAGACATTTAATGCTATTTTTTTATTGTGCAAAATAGAAATGATCAATCTAATAGGTAGTAGTCTTGGAGATTTTTGAAAGATTTAAATCATTTTGAATGCATTTTATTGAAGATATATTATCTTGGTAATCTCTTATAATTTTAGCACTTTGAGCTTTTCAAAGCAAAACTAATTTCCCTTGAAAATAAGGGAAACAATAAAATAATGTGACTCAAATAATTTTGAGAAATATCATATACAACTAAGTTGAAAATATTTCTCAATAAATTTAATAGACTATACTTGGCATTAAAAATTGCCATCGGGGGTAAAAATCACAAAATTATTTTATCCATATAGCATTTGCCAGGGTTTTACCAAATCACAGAATAAAATTTACTAAATTAAAAAAAAATAGTAAAACTTCAGTGTGTATAAAAGAAAAGCATTTGATTCAAAACTTCAATAAGGACAAACATCATTGAGAGGTAGTTGTTCCAAATGTTTGAAATCACTTCACAAACCAGAAAATCAGCACATTGTAATAAGATCTTTTAAAAATAAATTTGAAAACCAAACTCATCTACTGAAATAATTTATAGACTGCTTATGCTCATTTTTGTTCATATCACAGCCCCAATTCATCAAAAGAAGTAAAATGATCACTTTCAAATTGAAGAAAATTGGTTTTAATACACAACCAGGAAAAAGAATTCATGAAGAATATGTAAGGGACCCATGTATGCCAATAAGAAAAGCACAAATAGCATGAGAAAAATGTGCAAAAGGCATTGATCGGCCTTCAGAACAAGAAATACATAAAGCCAATAAATGCTTAAGGATACATTTAACTCATTTGTGATCAGAGATAAACTGAGAACATAAAGAAATGCCACTTTAAGCCAATTTTACTGGCACAAATTAAAGTTTATCAATGTCTGGTATTCAAGATGAGAACAACAACAGAAAAATCAACCATGCTGACACTGCACAGTTTACTGTCTTCATTAAAATAAATACTATTTCATTTTTTAAGTGTAGTTGACAATGTTATATTAGTTTTGGGTGTCTAGCAGTGATTCGACAACTACACATATTACACAATGTGCATCATGGTGAGCATAGCTACTGTTTGTCAGCATACATTATTACACTATTATCAACTATATTCCCTTTGCTGTACTTTTCATCCCTGGGATTTATTTATTTTATTACTGGAAGTTTGTGCTTCTTAATAGCACACCTATTCCACCCAACCATACACCCTTCTTGCTTCCAACAACCACCAGTTTGTTCTCTAGATTGATGAGTCTGTTTCTGTGTTTTGTTTGTTCATCCATTTATTTTGTTTTTTAGTTTCCACATATAGGTGGAATCATTTGGTATCTGTCTCTGCCTGTCTGGCGTATTTCATTTAGCATAATGCCCTCTAGGTCCATCCATGTTGTTATGAATGACAACATTTCATTCTCTTTTATGGCTGAGTAATATTCGTGTGTGTGTGTGTTTGCACGTGTGTGTGCACATGCATGTGTACATAACCATATCTTCTTTTCCCATCCATCTATAAATAATCTGTTTGCTTCTCTATCTCAGCTATTGTAAATAATGCTGCAATAAACATAAGAGTGCATAGATCTACTTAAATTAGTGTTTTTATTTTCTTTGGCTAACATCCAGCAGTGGACTTACTGGATAGTATGGTATTTCTATTTTTAATTTTTTTGAAAAACTTCCATACTATTTTCCATAGTGGCATGAGCGTTCTCTTTTCTCCACATCCTAACTAATGCTTGTTATTTTTGCCTTTTTGATACTAGCCATTCTATCTCATTGTGATATCTCACTGTGGTTTAAAAAAAAAGATAAAAGCTGCAAATAACTTTACTCTCTCCTGAAATTCTCTTTACCAAAACCAAACCAAACAAATAAACAAAAACCTTCTTTAAGTAAATATGAGACTGCTCAACTCATCAATAGATAACATGAAACCATAGTTTACTCCCCAAGAGGTAGATTTCAAAATACCTGCAGCTAATACATACCTTGTGGTGCTTGAAAAATATCCTAAGAAAAGAGCCATCCAAATGTGTGACCTGAGTAGAATAGTTTGTGGAATGATTATACAATGAAATAGTAGATAGCTGTTAATATGAACACAGTGCAAATATACCTAATGCCACAGATGGATCTCAGAAATGTGTTGAGCAAAAGGAGCAAAAGGTAAATCAATATATAACATGCCCTTCCTTTTATACCATGATAAATACTGCAACAATGCCAGGGAGAACAAAAATATAGGCTTATGGATGCATGTTTATTTAGTCAAATTATGGAGAAAAAGCAGAAGTCTTTTCCATTAAAGTCAGATTATGGTAAATGTTTAGAGACTGAAGGATGAGGGTAAAGAGGAGGGTGAAGGTGGCCTCTGGGGTGAGACTTCTCTATGGGGTTCAACATGGGTAGTGGCTACATTACTATTCACTTAATAAATAAAACATGTGGGGGCACCTAGGTGGCTCAGTCGGTTGAGTGCCAGGCTCCTGATTTTGGCTCCAGTTATGATCCCAGGGTCATGGGACTGAGCCCCACGTTGGGTTCCATGCTGAGTGTGTGGACTGTTTGAGATTCTCTCTCTCTTTCTCCTGCTCTCTCTCTGCCCTCTCCCTCCCACTCTCTCTCTCAATAAATTCTTTCTAAATAAATAAATAAATAAAAATAAACTCAAGAAATAATATATAATAACAAAACATGTCATGCACTTTTGTTTTGCTCACTTCCCTCATGTGTTTTATATTTTATAATGACAAGTAAAAATGAATACATGCCTTCATACATAAATTCATACATCAATAAAAGTGCCTAGTGTTGTATGCAGTACTGTGTCTTTCTTTGTCTAAAGAGGAAATATATAAAGAAGTGAAACAAAAAGCAATCGCCTATAAAGTTACAAAGAGGAAAGGAGGAGGGGTAAGTTACAAAGCAGGAGTGCCTAGAGATTATTCTTCGAAGTTGGTAGAGAAGAGGGAAAGTAGAAAGGATGAGTCTTGGGTTAAGATAGATGACCACTCAAAACACAGAATGCGTGTGGATGAGACAGGAGACTGGTGTGGCTTGAGGGGGAATGGGGGCATCTGCGTAATCAGTGGCTTCCTCCATCCTCTTTATGTGATGGGTTCTTCCCTGTGGGAAAAATATCTTTGGACATTGATGATGTCTCTCAACTCTTTGCTAATCATTGCAGCACATTTATGGGACTATTCTGGATTAATCCTGAAAAAAGTAAAAGATCATTTCAACAAAAAGAAGTATGTAATTGTTATCTTTTGGATCTTTTTTGGAGCTTTTTAGTTTTATCTTCATTTATTAAACTGATAAGAACAGATACTACACTTGATCTTAGCCAAAAGGCCGAGAAGCGATATCTTCATTTATTAAAGCAATAGAAGTTTATAAACATAAAAGAATATTCCTCTCTCTATATTTACAATTTTATCTTTTAAATAGTTTTTCTTTTTTAAAATGTTTTATTTATTTTGAGAGTGCAAGCAGGGGAGGGCCAGAGAGAAGGGGCAGAGGATCTGAAGCAGGCTTTGTGCTGACCACAGAAAGCACAAGGTGGGGTTTGAACCTACCAGCAGTGTGATCATGACCTGAGCCGTGGCCAGAAGATCAACTGGCAGAGCCACTCAGGCACTCCTAAATTTTCTTATATATTGTAGGTCATACAGTATTGATAATTTTGTATTATGTTTTTATAAGGACTTTTGCGAATGTTGCTAAGATAATATTCAATCATCACTATAAAAAATTTGTAATATTTTATCCTATGACTGAGTCATGATTTTCTTCACCTTTCCAATATTTTTCCTGTTCTTTTTCCTATTGGGCTAGTTATAGAATGAGTATTACCTCAAAGTATGATATTTCCTGCATTTGTGATTATTTCTTTATTGTTTCAAGCAGAACTACATATGACTACGTGTGAACATTTTTTGACTCTTGAAAGTTATTGCTAACCTGCTTTCTGAGAATTCTTAAAATACTTACCAATGTTTATGAGAGAGTAAATAGGCTTAAATAATTTGAAAGATGGGAAAAAAATAACTCATGAATGTTTTAGTTTCCATTTACTTGGTTTTCTAGAGAGGTTAAATGTAATTTCATAAGCTATGGAGAATTCATATTTCCTCATTTAAATTTGATCCTTTTAGGCATTTTGCTCATTTTTCTTATTGGATTCTTAATGTTTTTACTCATGGATTCATAAAACTTTTTATATGAAAAATATTTATAATAAGGCATTTATTATATTTACTTGTGAAAACTTCCCATTTTCTCCTTGCTGTATTGATGTATTCACTCATCATCTAACCAGATTTTGAATCATTGTTTTCTTTCTTGACTTTAACACTTTCTTTGGAGACTTTAATTTTTATTTTTTAATTTTTAATTTTTAAGTTAAGCTCTACACCCAAAGTGGGGCTTGACCTCAGAACCTTGACATCAAGAGTCACATGTTCTACCTACTGAGCCAGCCGGCATCCCAAGACATTATTCTAAGATTTGGTATCTATCCATCCATATTCCCATCTGTATTTTGTTCTTAAGCTCTTAGTATAATGTCATGAAGTAAACTATTTATTACATAATTTATGTTTAAAATCTATGTGGTTCGACTGTTCCACATTTTTTCTCTCACACACACACACACATTTTATAATAATATGATATTTGGCCACTTGGCCTACATTTTTAAGCACTGAAGTAGTTATGACGGGAAAACTGAAGATTCTTGAATTTCCTCACACTTCTTTTATAATTTATTCTTGCTTTTATTTCAAATAGCTATATAGACTGTTTTAAACTTTTTGGTCTTCCAGGCAACTTAATCAAAAGTAAAAGGAAATACAGTTCTGATGTCACTGGAATGTATCTGTTCTCCCCCTTGGGTCTTCCATGAGGAACAAATGCTTCATCTTCTCATCCACAAATACTTTGCATCTCCTAGAGAAAGAAGAAGCCCACTCACTTTCTCTGTTTGACCTTAATTAATAAAGCCTCTTTTATACATAAACTATTATGATATCTTCTGAGGGAGGGTGTCCTCCATGAATACTGATAGAAAATTCCACCTGTCAAATATTATGATAAACGGCTCCTTAAATACTCTGCACCTCACTCCTTACCAGGCACTGCTTTATAAATAATATCCCAGTTGCCTTCACCAGCACTCTGATGTCGGTTTTATTCTCCCCAATCTACAGATGAAAATGGAGTGGCTCATAGAGCCGGTACTACTTCCTTAGTAGCCCAAATTGATATTTGGAAGTGTGAAGCAAATTCAGCTCTCCAAAAAGCAAAGTTTACCCCACCAAGAAGCATCATAAATCGATAAGCACTGGTTATATTATACATAAATGAAAATTCATTATACCCAAGAATACATTGTCTAGTTCACCGCCCGGCCCATGGGGTGGTAAATCCTTGCAGGTCCGTTCCTGAGAGAGGGAGAGAGAAATAGGGCAGGAGGGAGACACAGAGAGTGGAGGCAAGACAAGAGTTTCTGATCAAGCCTCCTCTTTATTGAGAAAACACCGTATCTTATAAAGGCTTCAAGGCGGGAAAACAAGGCAGCTGACCTAGGTTGGTTGCTAGGAAACAGGGTTAAGGGATTAAGGCTGGAGTAAAAGAGGAACCAAACTAAAGTGTTTTAGCACAGCGCCTGAGGGGCCGATACTACCCTGCCTGCAGGCGGTTAATCTTTGATCTTCTGGCTTCTCCTGACAGGGAGTGGTGCTTCCCTGCCTATAGGCAGCTAATCTCCATTTTTCTGGCTCCCCACAATACATGACTGATATTAAAAAGCAAAGTTTACCCCACCAAGCAGCATCATGGCCCTCATACGATCCCAGGCTGTCTGGATACAGCAGAACATAGTCTGATGAACTCACCATGAACTGGTGGTGTCCTTAGTCCCCTTTGCTGTGTCCTAGATGTGGCTCTAACGCCTCTGGGGACCTGTGTTGGACAAAAACACTCTCCCACTTTGGAGCTTAGGTTCTAGTAGAGCATGAACCTAGTAAAGGGACTGTGAAAATATGCTCTCAGGCTGGGGGTTGAGAGGGTTTTCTCATGGCTACTCATACTGCAAAGAGAGAATGAAGACCTCCATTGCCAAAGAACAGTCTCCAGGGGAGGGACTCTACGTGTTCTGGAATTTGTATGTATTTCACTGCTTTCTCCTGCATACACAGCCATAGATTTCATTTAGGTTTCCTGCTTTCCTTCCTCCTAACAAGGCTCAGTGTCACTGCTGCCAGCACCCCTCAGCCACGCCGGGAAAGGCTCTCATCTTTCATCGCTCCTAAATCAGCCGCTGCACAGTTGCTCTCAATAATAGCGGCCACCAAATCCTGGCTTCTTTTTGTGCTAAGTGCTTTTCTATTATTTATTCAATTCAATTCTTCCAATTACCCTATTAAATAGGCAGCATAATTTCCATTTAACAGGTGGAGGAAAAAAAGGTGGGAAGAAGAACATGCAATGAGAAGGAGCAGATTTGACTTGAAGCTCTCACTGGGATTTATCAGACCCAAAGCCGACTTCTTTCCCACCAGACTGTATGATGAAATTACCATTTTTAGAGAAAATGCCTTAACCTGGTTAAAGTGTAAAGGACCCTTTAAGAAGTTATCTTTTAAGATATCCTTTTATGAAATCATACTCTACATATAAAAAATAATTTCAGTTCTTGATGAGTTTTGGCAACATGAATACTACTATTACAATAACCAATATCCAGATCCATAAAAGGACATTACTAATATTCTGGAAGCCCCTATCTGCTTCCCTCAAGTCCCCATTCCATGGGTAGCCACTACCTCAAGAAGGGGGAGGGTTCTAGTGAAATCTGTTTCAGAGACAAGCAATTTAGTGTTGAGAAGACCTTTGAACAGAAAGACTTTCCATAGATGGCACAATGCAGGGAGAATCTGACAGTAATCATTTCAGAAGACTGTCTTTGGTTAAGTAGGTGGCCTGGGATCCACTGCACACCCCATGGAACATAGAGGCACAGGTAATTTTCAGGAATAATATTTGGAGATTTTATAAGCTGCACAAAGTCCAAGTCAAACAGAGCTTGGCTGTGGGGCCACAAGTTGAAGTCCATGCTGCAGTGTGCTCCCTGACCTCCACTAGTGCTGTCATCAATCCTAAGCTGCTGCCTAAGGCTAGCATCCCACAGAAGCATAGATAATTTTACGAGGTAGCATGCTCACTCTCTACCCTGGGAAGTACTTAACTGGTGTAGAATTGGAAGTGATGTTGGATAAATAAATGTTTCTGAGTCAGGGCAAAATTACAATAGTTATGGGGCTGGAAACAGTGGAGGGAAACTTTTAAGAATTCATAAAATATTCTCACAAGGAGCTATCTTAAAAGTGAAAGTATCAGTTGGATGAGCATCTCTTTTTCCTTTTTTTATGTGTCAAGTTGCACTCCATTTTTAACTGCTTGTGCTTTGATTCAATTAGATGTGACAAGATTGATGTCTTAGAGGTGCAGAGGGCTGGTTGTGACTATATATTGCTATTGGAGCATAAAGTATAAAGATCAGCAATAAAGAAATATAGGATGTAGAGGAAAATGTCATTCCATGTCAGTGCTTCTAAGTTCAGTCGGAAAACAACAATGATCTTATTTACATGGCTTTGTATCTGTGCTGGTAGTGCTAGCATGAGAAAAAGGTGTGTGTGTGTGTGTGTGTGTGTGTGTGTGTGTGTGCGTGTGTGTATGTGAAAGAGAGAGAGAGAGAGAGAGAGAGAGAGAGAGAGAGAGAGAGAAACACAATACACACAAAGAAGGAGAGATAGTGTGGGTTCAGTTTAATAAATCTTTATAGTGTGTGTTTTATACTCTCGGCCTTATGCCATGCCCTAGGATAAAAAAGAAAGCCCTTTCCAGTTATTGGAAAAACCTGGAGGACATGCATTTTTACATTACAGTATATTAACTATCATGAGAAGTGATGGTACAGGGTGCAAGGAGGAAGATTACCTAAAATAGTAAGTTGGCCCAGGATTTTTGGGGAGAAGAAAGCACCTAAATTAAGACAGTCAGGTGAAGAAGAGGTAAAAAGCCATTCTAGATGGAGAGAATAGCCCTAGCAAGGGCTCAAAGCTAAAAGAAAAAAAATGCATTCAAGAAGTTCTCTATAAAGTAGTGAGTGTCCCAGAGGTTTGGGAGGTCAGCCACACAAAGGTCTTAAGGATGCTTCACGCCAATCTCAGGGATGTGGGTTTTATTCCAGAGCTGTTGTGGAATCTCTGAGGGCCACAGAGCTAATATTTGAGGGCTTGTACTTTGACGAAGTATCACTGGCAGAAGTGGGAGATAGGGATTGACGGGGATCAAGATTTGAGGCAGGGAGCACACGGTGACTGCCATCTTATTCTCTGGTGAGTAAATGGTGGTGAGTCAATGGCTCTGTGTTCTGTGGTAAACAGGACTGTTCCCAAATTTTTAAGTATTTATTAAAGTCTCATTTGGTTAACTTGTAATGAGTAGAGAAAGGGTTCCATCAGGCAGGGAGAGACAGGGGACCTTCAGGGAGGCAGGAGTGGGAGGCTGAAGAAGCCACAATAGCCACGGAGTTTGGGGAAGAAGAGAATGAGATCAATGTATTCCAGAAATGTCATGTGGGGTCTCACACACTTTCTGATAAGGTCCCAATAAAAAGGACAGAAGTCAGCAGTGGCAACCCAGTCGGAACTCATCTCACTCTTGCAAGCTTTACACTTTTTCAGTAAACTCTATCACTTTGCTCACTCTCTGTTGTCCTTGAGATTCATTCCTCGACTTCATTAGAAAAGGACAAGGATCTCTCCAACCTCTGGTACCAGTGTCACCAAGTGTCTTCCAAACATATTTGAAGAAAAATATCTCTCTCTCTCCCACCCTCTCTCTCTCTTTCAGACCTAAACCCATAAAATTCTGAAGAAAACATAGGGAAAAGAGTTCTTTGACATTAATTTATGGTTTTTTGGATCTGATCCCCAATGTACAGGCAACAAAAGCAAAAATAAACAGGCGGGGCCACATTAAACTAAACCCTTCTGCACCACAAAGGAAACCATCAACACAATGAAAAGGGCAGCTACAGAATGGGAGGAAATATTTTCATATCAAAATATTTGCCAAAATATATAAGGAACTCCTATAACTCAATGGCAAAAGATCAAATATTCTGATTGAAAATGGGCTAAGGATCCTAATAGATATATTTTCAAAGAAGATATACTTTTAGCCAACAGGTATAAGAAAATGTGTTCAACATTATTAGACATCAGAATACCAGTCAAAACCACATCTGTTAAGATGGCTATTATAAAAAAGATAAGAGATATGAAGTGCTGGTGAAGGTGTGAAGAAAACAGAGCACTCCTATGCTGTTGGGGAGAATTTAAACTGGACCAGCTATTAAGGGAAACAGTGTAGAGTTCCCTCAAAACATTAATAGTGGAACTTCCATATGTTCTGGGTATATATCCAAAGGAAATAAAATCACTTTCTTGAAGACATAACTACACCCCACATTTACTGCAGCATTATTCATAATAGTCAAGGCACAGAAACAGCATAAGTCCCCGTTGACAGATGTATTGATTAGAAAATGTATATTTACTCACCGTGGAATATTATTCAACCACAAAAGAAGGCAATCTTGTCGTTTGTGACAACATGGATGGATCCTGAGAGCATTATCCTGAGTAACGTAGGTCAGACAAAGAAAGACAAATACTGGATGATGTCTCTTAAAAGTGGAATCTAAGGAAAAAAAAAAGGCCAAGCTCACAAAAGTGAAGAATGGAATGGTAGATGTCAGGGGTTGGGGGTGGGAGAAATGGGGAGATGTTTGTCAAAGGGTACAGAAGGTTCAGTTGTAAGATGAATAAGGGATCTGACGTATAGCATCATGGCTATAGTTAATAATACTGTATACATCGTACCTTTGAAACCTGCTAAAAGAGTAGGCCTTGTGTTCTTACCACACAAAGATGAGATAACTATGTGAGATTATGGGTGTGTTAATTAGCTTGATTGTGGTGATCATTTCACAGTGTACAGGTATATGAAATCACCACTTTGTACACCTCAAATATATGCTGTTAACTTGTCCAGCTCAGTAAAGCTGGAAGAACTAGAAAAGACTTTAAGGATGCTGATATATTAGAGGAGGGAATGTCAAGTTCATATAATACCATGGAGTCTAAATTCTGTGCAGAGGGAACTTCATGCCATCATCAAACATGTGGTTAAAAAGTGTGTGCCCTCTGAAAAGAGCATTGAGTCAGGAGTCAGACAGATTCCTCCATAATCGCTCAGTCACCGCCGGCTGTGTGACTTTGCGTGAATCCCTCAAACTCCCGCCACCTTAATTATTTATATGAAAAATGATATAAAATAATATCTATATCATGGGGTTGTTTTAATAACTAAATAATATATCTTGTATCAGGACCTAGAGGATGACCGACAGCTCATCATTACTGTAAAGAAAGGAAGCAAATGGATTAAAACCCAAAGGATTTGACCCTTTCCTTGAAAATAGTACCCGACTTAAGCAGACACCAGTGACAATTATGCATACTGCACCCAATTTTTGGAAAGGATACCTGAAAATAGTGAATGGCAATTACAGTATATTTTAATTAATGGCAAGAGCCCCCCTAATCCAGTGCCTATTATTGCAAATAATCCATTCGTTTATGTGGTATAATTTGAGGGACCAAAAGAACAGACAGATTATTCAGTGATTTCTACCAACACCATTTCTTTCACAGGAAGCAGCCTTCCTGAAACAGATAGAGGTAAGAATAGCAGCTAAAACGTATAGAGTGTTTCCAGACCTGACTGGCATCTTCTGCCCATCATTCAACCTTCCAACAACCTTACAAAGTACAGATTACTATTATATAAATACTTATTATACTTTATAGATATTTCTTATACTTATTAAATAAATCTAAGTGAGGTTCAATAAATGGTCTAAGGCCAACCAGGTCTTAGATAGTGAAGTCACAATTGGAATGGGGCTTGATGTGAATTAAAATATAATTTGGTCCCAGAGAATTTGCAAAGAAAACAAAAAGGCACGTCATTGTAATAAATGATTTAAAAACAACAGCAACAACAAACAAACAAATAAAATTAATGGAATTCCAGACTTGATTCCATAGGACTATAGAACGCAGGAATCTGATTTTATAATGAGCGTGTGTTGTCACCATGTGACACATTTGGGACACACTGGTACCAATTATGTTTTTACTCTCTTCTCTTAGCCGACAGTGAGTGACTAGTGAGGCAGCAGCTTCAAGAAGTTGACTACTGTATTTATTTTAGTGACATGGAGACTGCTGAAGAACTTTCCTGAAGTTATCAGAGTCGATTTCAAGCAATCAAGCTTTCAAGTGCTTTGCTTTCTAGATATTGTGACAAGTATTTTACCCTTTCCTTCGGCTGTTGGAAAGGTTAATACCAAGTTATTGACTCAGCATAGGCATGCAATGTTATGAATCTCCCCTGATCCCATTCTAACACATTAATTTTGTATTTATATATTTCTTCATTTAATCATAACCCAATTTTTTCATCTATGTGTGTTTGTATATTTATATAATATGCATAATTATATATTTAATATATATTGCAAATATATTTAGACACACTTTGTAATAAATTTATTGCACATACATTTTAAAGCTAATTCATTTACCTTCTGATCATAAAATAAAAATATAAACACATGCAAACAAACATCCTCAAACTCATAAAGACCTCAGTGAAGTGCAGGTGTGACAATATCAGATTTATTCATTTAAGAGTAGCTCTATATTCACTGAGTAGATGGAAAAGCACCAGGAGGAGAGAAGGAATAAGAAAATGGGACGGGGAACCTAGGGAGACAGAATCTCTCTGCCAGTTTCTTAGAATCTGCCTAGCTGATAAGATAGACGTTGTCTGTTTAAATGGCATAATTTGTCAGAAGCTTTCATTTTAATAATACATAACTAGAAGCAAATATTCTCCAGAGTATATTGTGTTCTGAAACACTGGATTTATCCTCAGTGTATCTGCTATAGGCAACTCATTTCTATGTCACTCTGATTATTTTTCACCAAGAGACAAAAAGAATGGGCAATGTAATCAACATTTGCTTCCCATGTTCCTACTGCTTGAAGAGATTTTGACCAAAGTGTAGCATTTGTCTGGTTGTCCCCTTCCCTGTGGTTACAGGAGAGCTCATTCTTGTTTTAAATTATTTTTTCTTACAAACAACTGTTTCCGTAGTATGCTTGGGGACACGGGGAATTCTCCCTCCAGTTCGGATTAATAAAGTTGGATTGAATGCACATTTTTTTCCAGATAAGTTTGGAAGTATTTGGATAGATGTTTAAAACTTCCCCCAATAGCAGACAAATAAAAGAGAATCTGTTTTATAGTAGCAAACTCATTATAATCAAAAGCATAGTTTTAAGGGTCTTTTTCATGAATGTGAAACTGGAGAAATGGCACATTACCCATCTGTAAGCTCTGCAGATGTTCTGCACCAGCAAGGAGAAGGTAGATGTCATTGTACGTGCACTCTTTGAGCGTTTTGGGGTCTCTGGTGAAGGTCTGGTTTTTAGCTGGTGGTTTAAGGATTTCTGCAGCTTTTCTTCGGGTTAGTAAGGACACTCATCTTTGGGAGAGGTTCTAAGAGTTGAAGACATTTACTTTACAAGGGAAAAGAAACAGGATAAAGAAATTATTTGTAAAGGGCTGATGCAAATTTCATTAATTAGACATTTCAAAAAAAAAAAGAATACAGTTTGTAAAGGAAGCAGATGTTGGTTTTTTTTTTTCTTTTTGCTTGGGATTAATTGTATACTAGACTCACTGTAAAGTGAGTGCCTATATCCAGGATATTTACCGATGACATAGACCTGGCTTAATGATACACAGAGAAGAGAAGTTAACATTTACTGAGATCTTACTGGCCATGCACTGTACCCAATGCTTTCAAATATCTTGTTTTATTTCAGAACTCTTGTGTTACAAGTGCAGTTAACCTCAGTTTTTCAGAAAATCACACAAATGATCAGAGATGTTCAAGCAACTCCAAGGCACAAAGCAAGTGGCTTCTGGGTCTGGAATTTGACTCTTTCCTCTCTGTTCCCACGCCTTACCCCCACAGCGTGTCAGGCTGGCGTCAACGGAATGAAGACAACATCTTTGCAGTTCCCAAAAAAAAAGTATTCAGAAGTCTGGAGATAATTATAATTGTATACTTTTCAGTTACAACTATTCTCTATTGGTCCAAAATTCTCACCAGAATTTGTATAATTGCTGGCTACAAAATTTATTAAAACACGTGATTGCTTTGACTCTTGTTACTAATTTGTTTAGGGTCATTTCAGTTAGGAAAATCTTACCAAATTTTCACTAACATCTTTTATAAAATGGTTCAGAAATTGTACAGCATGAGATGTATTATAGTCTTTCCTCTCAGACTTGTCCAGTTCTATCAAATGCTGAATGTGGATCACTGTTCCTTCTGGTGCCAACACAGTCATTGCCTTGTGCTAACAATTTCAGAAGTATACGCAAAAAGCAGGCAGCCCCTTGTCTTAAAGGCCAAGGTACAAACACTGCTTAGCTCCTCTCTTAATAAGCCCAACAGCTGGTCAGTTTAACCAGAAAGAAAAGTTAATGTTAAAGATAAACAGTAACTCTGTATTTTGTGCTTACTTGGAGAGGCCTCCCCACAAAATGTAACAAACGCAGTCTTTGGCACCAACAAACTGAACTAAAAATACCAGCTCTATCAATATTTTGGGGGAGTTGAGCACATTAACTCATCCAGCTGAGCCTCTATTTCCTCCTCTGTAAAATGAAAATAATAACTTAGTGACACTGAAGGTTATATATGAGAATTTATGCAAAGTTCTTGATACATTTTAGAATCCAGTTATGATTGTTTACCGTCTCTTTTCTAAAAACTCTCTCATATCTTCACCTTCTACTTGCCCCAACCTCCAGTACAGTTAAGGAATAGGCTAATATATTTGCTGGATGCAATTTAACCTTTTTTTTAAATTGAGGTACTACAAGCCAAAAGGTTTTTCCCCCCCGCATATTCAACCATCTAGCCACCTTCTATCAGTTTGATTATATGGATGCAATCCTGGTTTCCTTTCCTTTCTTGAATCTAAAATCCTATTGGGGATTTTCCATACCTGCCAATGCAAAAAATGCATAGAGCTCTAAGACATAAGGGGAATGTGCTTCCCTAAATAAATCAATGATCAAACTGAAAACAGTATGCCTATGACCTTCCTCAAATGGCAGAATATGAGCTGCTAGTAAGTGGAAATCTGGTTTGGGTTTCCAATGTTCACATATTGGTGTCTATCATAAAGTGCTTGCTGACACAAATTGAATCCATTCAGTCTTTGGGGAGAAGGTCATCAGGAAAAACCAGCTCAGAGCTGTGGTGGCTGCTAAGGCTTTTACAGGTCCTGCTACTGACCCTGAAAGTCGCTACTGGTGATGGTACAAGAGTCAAGGAAAATGCATTTTGAAACGGGTCTGATTCACCTGCAAAAGAGCCAAAGTCAGAGCTGTGAGCCTGTGTGAAACCCCCAGATGGCAACCACAGTACATTTGTCACTGTCCTTAACTCCCTGATGACTTCCTGCTTACGAAGTAGGTCTTGTTTCTGAATTCAATATATTTCCATGATTCTTTACTTTTTGTTTGATCTTTGTCATTAGTTTTGGAGCAAGAGTATTTGTCATTTTTGAGGATGTGAGAAAATGCTGACCCTATTTCAAGGCGGGAGTGAGGGCAAACTTAGAGACCATACAAAGTACCAGCCACCATTTGGTCGAATTTGCTTTTGTTCCTGACTCGAGCTGCCTCCAGCAAGGCATCGATTTCTCCAAGCCCCTGTGCTGATATGACATCAAGGGGTCCAAGTGCCTCAGCACTCCAGATTGCCTGGGTATTGTATTCCTCCTACATACATTTTCATTCTAAGTTTTTATGAAAATATCTGCTTTCAGAAAGACACTTACGAACCAACCAGACGAGGCTGAGACTTTTTTCCCCCTCATTAAACAGATATGAAAGACATATATTTGAAATGATCCCCATTACCTAGTAAAATGTAAAAAATTGTTTTAACACAGGAAGGTAGTTTTATAACACAATTACATTATTTTACTGCAGTGGAAACACTGAGTATTACAAGGTAGCCATCACGGGAAACTCAAATATATAAATATTATTAAAATCATGACAAGTTGTACTTCACACTTGGAATTTACATTGAAATTAGAATGGAATTACATGGTTGGCTATTTTGGAACAAAGTAGGACATGGAACATTCTAGTTGTAAATTCCCTTATAAACAAACATCTGTAAAATAATTCTGCAAGTAATATTAGAATGAGGAAAAAATGTGTAGAAGCATATGGATAGAAGGTGTTTCTTTGTGTTTTATGGCAATGCCCTTTATTGTTGTCATTGCAATGCCTATTCTCATCAGACCTGAGTTTTCAACACAGCCTTCAATGGCAAACGGATAAATAATGTTGAAACTCCAGTTGTAATTGTGCCAACTTCTACTCTTGCTGATAAGCCAGATGGTGACTTGCAATTCAAAGTGAGAGAGCATGATTGAAGAGTGCTTTGGGGGGAAAAAAAACCTGACTTTGGTGCCAATCTCAGTTTCACCACCTACTAAGTGTGAGACCGTGGACAAATTCCCTGAGCCCTCTGACCTCAGGCCCCTCACCTCTAAAATGATGATAGCAGTGACCTCACAGGATTATTGTAAAACTGTAACGGGAGTGGTTGGCTCAGATGGTTAAGCCTCTGACTCTTAGTTTTGGCTCAGTTCGTGATCTCACAGTTGGTGAGTTCAAGTCCCTTGTTTGGCTCTGAGCTGACAGGGTGGAGCCTGCTTGGGATTTTCTCTCTCCCTCTCTTTCTGCCCCTCCCCTGCTCGCACACTGGCTCTCTGTCTCTCAAAATAAATAAATAAACTTAAAACAAAGAAGAATATAAATGGAGAAAACATGTGTGAAACACACCAGTGCTGGGCCACTGGTGCTCCGATTATCCTTTCCTATAGGATGTGAAGGAGTGACTGTGCAGCATTGGCGGCATAAACCTAAACATTATGGGCTTACAACCTGAATGCTGCCACCGGGCCATCTTGCTCAACTGACAGAATCAAACAGGGGGTTTTCCTCTGTAATTCATAAAACTTCTCGGCCTTAAAGGCCCATCTTCTATGAGAAACCTAACGTTCGTTCTTCCTTCCTTCCTTCCTTCCTTCCTTCCTTCCTTCCTTCCTTCCTTCCTTTCTTTCTTTCTTTCTTTCTTTCTTTCTTTCTTTCTTTCTTTCTTTCTTTCTTTCTCTCTCTGTCTCTCTTTCCTTCCTTCTTTCTTTTCCTTTTCCTTTCTTTCTCTCTCCCTTCCTTCCTTTCTTTCTTCTTTCTTTCTTTCTTTCTTTCTTTCTTTCTTTCTTTCTTTCTTTCTTTCTTTCTTTCTTTCTTTCTTCCTTTCTTTCTGCCTTATAAGATTAGTAAGTTGATTTTAGGCTCTTTTGGACTCATATACTACACCCTTGAAAGAATGACCTTGTCTGCATCTGCACTGGATCTCCCAAATGGCATGTACTCACCTGTACACATAGTCCACTTGACATACCCTCGTAATAGGCAGCAGATTGATAAAGTGTAACAGAGTTGGTCCCTCATGATATATAATAAATGCTGTAAAAAATGAAAACGGTATGTTGCCATCACAAGGTAAGACCTAAGTGTCACCCTCATGATACCTGAGAGGCAGCCCTAACATTCCCTAAGAAGCTTTTGGGAAGTAGTCACAATTTCAGTGATTTTCCTTGTATCTAAGGCCTTCCTCCACTCTCTGCCAGTGCATCTTGTATCAAATTGCAAGAAATGAATCCAGCTGTCAAGAGTAGATACCATTTTTTTTTTACAAATTTCATCCAAACATAAAAAAAGCAGGATGCTAAGTTATTGACTTACAAGCAGATGTATCATCACGAAGACCCAGTATTTGAAGTTCTCACCACCAGTAAGTTTTGTCCTCTTTTCTTTCACTATGAAGAATTGTCATGTGCCAACCAATAATAGAAATTTCCGTAATTAATGCTCTCCTCTCCAAGTATTCCTTGCACACCCTTTAAACCACAGAGGACAGAAAGGTAGAACTCTTACCCAGAATGTTTGGCTGTTCGATGTTGGCTGTGTGGTTTTAATACCCAGGACCACTACTTTCTCCATTTTTTAAAAAATTGTTTTTGTACTTGATCTTTCTGAATTGGGGCATTATTTGAACAATTACTTGTAAACACTGTTACTGCTTGTAACTATTTTCTTTACTCCAGTTCAAGGACTTCTGTTGATTTGGGGGGCTTGTTGGTGACTTCAAGAGTAGAGGGTAAGAGTGCCTGGGTGGCTCAGTTGGTTAAGCAACAGATTCTTGGTTTCATCTCATGGTTTGTGAATTTCAGCCTCATGTTGGGCTCTACACTGATAGTGTGGAGTCTGCTTGGAATTCTCTTTCCATCTCTCAATGCCCCGCCCCACTTGTGTGCTCTGTCTTGTTCTCTTTCTCAAAATAAATAAATAAATTAAAAAAAACAGAGTAGAGTGTGAAAGACCACCAACCATAGACTTGTGTACCATGAGGTCTATATCCTGTTTTTATGTGCATTTTGATATTCTCCTTCATATTAGCATCTAATAATATATACACACATATATGTATATATGCAGAAGTATTCAATAAAGGATAGCTACTAATATGTATGCATCTGCAATATAGTTAGGATAATAAAAATTATCACCCTTAAAGCATACATTGCAGCAATTTCTAGCTCTAGCTAACACTTGTCATTTCAGCCATGATGCATCACATCCATCAGTCACTTTCACTCCTGGAATGTCTTTCTAACACCTGCTGATATTTTCATGTCAAAGATTGTGTTTCCCTGAATAGTAAATGTGAAAGGACAACTATCAAATGGGAGGGCAAATCAATTAGCAATGGACTAAATAAAAATGTACGTTTATCGAGCTTCTATTGGCATTCTACTCAACGTCAAGGGGCCCATAAGAAAGCTAGACACAGTGGCTCCGGTATCTAAGGCAGAGTCAGAGACTCAAAAGAACAGTTGTCACTCAATCTATAAAATCCTGAGAGATGCAAATCAGAACCAGGGGATAAGAATCGCTCCATTTTGGTTGCATTGCACTCAATGATGGCATTTAAAGGCTGTGTCAGAAGGAGGTACTGGCCGGGGTGTTTGATGAGTGCATTTCTTCAAGTCATATTCTCAGCAAGGAGTCAGGACAATAAAGATGAAATATTTGTGAAGCCTCTCCCTCATGTTTCCGCTGTTGCTGCTTGGCGAATTGTTTACCATGCTGTCTGCAAAAACCACGTTGAAACCAGCGAGATTCTGAGTATTTACTGACCCTGAAGCATGTAGATAGCACAGAACAACTGATACGCCTTCACTTTTCTGCATATAAAGCAGCACCAAAGCTCCACGTTCTAGAATGCATGCAACCTGTGGCAACTCTCTCTTTGTCCAACATGATTTATGGAGTTGCCTCTTCAGGGCAAGAGTCTCCCTCACACTGCAACTATCCCCACGGGGGTGGTGGTCCCCCATCATAATTTCCAAATTATAATCTGGTTATTCACCTACCTCTGTCTAATGCATTCTTGCTACTCACTCAGAGACTTGCTGGATTTTCACTTGGTTGTGGCTCAGACAGGACTGAGAGGTTGATGCAAGTGTGTGAACTCGTGGGAGGGAGTCTCTGCCCCAGGGCTTGTGATAAGAAATGACAAATCACCCTAAGCAGATTGAGCTATAGAAACTCCATGTTTTTTTATTTTATTTTTTCCTCCCAGAAGACTCCAGAGATAAACTTCAGTTTCAGCAGATTTATTGTTATGGTAGTTTTCAAACTTCCAAAATGCCATGATATTTTCCCAGATCAAACATGTTCCTGAACCAGAATTCTGAACATTCTGGTAAAATTAGGATTCGAATAACCCTGGTAGGCTGATCCCAGGAAACCTTATATACAGAGCATGGGGGTCCTTCATGCAAAATATTGCCTTAACTTTCTACTTAATTGGCAGTGAGCTGTACGAGGAAACAACCAGCTTCCCGTGTGACTAACAACAACATTTTCCTGAGATACCGGTTTCCTGACAATGGAACACCTCAGATCCTACAAAATTTAACTCCTCAATCAAGGGTGGGAGTACTGTTGGGAATAGAAAGGGGGAAAAAGGGGATTTTTTTTTTTTTTTGCTATTCCGGGTATCATACTCACATTCAAAACACTTTCTGAAACATTTACTTTCAGAAATCCTCAGCTTTTCCTGAGGGGAAGGTAAGTGTTTTTATCCCAATTTTACAGATGAAAAACTTGAAACCCAAGGTTAAGTGACCTGCTTGCAGCCAATGTCAAGATCAGACTTCCAACATCAATGTTTGATTGCTTAGACCACTCGACCACGACTCTAAGTATAACACAAAGGTTTGGAAAAAGGTTTTAACTGCTCTTAAGAAAATCAACAATCTGAACTGTGTTCTGGGTCAGAATACACTTTCCAGATGCCTGACAAACGGGGACACGGTGAAGGCAGAATCATGACTGCTATGTTTCATGAACATGGCTACTAACATAAGTAATGTGGTAGGTCAATTCATTCATTTATATTTTTATGCATCAATTCAGCAAACACTTATTTAGCAACCAACAGCAAAATTGTGAGCCAAATTACAAATACATACACAAGCAATTTTATGCATATATAATACACACTTTTGTAGTTTTTATGCGTAGTAATTATTCAGTATCATGTTATCTGGTAAATGACTCATGTATGTTATCACATATTCAAACATACATTATCTCATTTAAAATTTTTTAAAATTGTTTTTTAACATTTATTTATTGTTGAGAGACAGAGACAGAGTGAGAGCACAGGCAGGGCAGAGAGAGAGGGGACAGAATCTGAAGCAGGCTCCAGGATCCGAGCTATCAGCACAGAGCCTGATGCAGGGCTCGAACCTATGAACTGTGAGATCATGACCTGAGCCAAAGTCAGATGCTTAACTGACTGAGCCACCCAGGTGCCCCTATCTCATTTAAAATTTAAACAGCATTTCATGATAGGTGTTTTTGGCTCAATTGATAAATGAGAAACCTCACAAGTTACAACAGCAAGTCACTTATTAAGCCAACATTCATACCTAGGCTGGTGTTGGAAGGAACGTGGGCTGTTGTATAAGACAGATTTGAATTCCAATTCTGGTTCTGCTACTTACTATGCAAGTTACAGTTGTGTTATTTAAACTCTATGAGATTAAATTTATTTGCCTTGACAATAGAAATGTTAATAACCAATATCATTGCCCAACATATAGGATTCCTGGGGAGATTTATAAAAAGTGTACTTTTACTGTCTAATACTTTTTTTCCCCAGAAAGTTAAGTGTCCTCCTTCTAAAAGTCACTTAAAAGCACTCTGGATAAAGCTGTTTGAAGACATATAAAAAACAGGTGATGAGGTGATGAAGTAAGATACTATGAGAACAAGGACCAAGTGACGGCAGACACCCACATAGCCAGGTGAATTTGGCGGTTGGCTTTCACTACAAAGCATTTTGTTACCATGTGGATCTGAGCTTTGATCTTGGTAGACTCTTATGGAAATAAGTGGATAGATGACAAAGTCTAGATCCTATAGATGATGAAGTGTCTAATAAGAAATTCTCTCACATACAAAGAGGATACCAAAGAGTCATATGTCACTGAAAACATGAATTAAATATGTTTCCAGATGAAAGCAAGCAGCATAGAAGATGTAATATCTTGATAAAGAATGGCGCTGTAAATGTTACTGAGCATTTGACACAAGTCCAACAATTAGGTTACGTTTATAGCTTGGATGGTTCAAAAACTTCCAAGCTGAGATTTTAATTTAGAATAACCAAAATTAGTAGTGTTTCCCTGGACACGAACAAGAAACAAATATTCTAGATCACAGTAACGTCAATCCATGTCCAAAAAGAGGATGTAGAAAATAGCATAGAGTAAAAAGTAACTATCTCACAATATACTAAAATACCATGAATGAAAGCTAGCACAGACAAAGAAAAACCAAATAGAAACATGAAGACCAGATATGGATCTGTTAGATATGTGTCATAAAAAAATTGAACTTGACAGTATTTGCAACAAGAAACTATAAATAATTGAGTAGCTGATTAGAAAAATAACCAATGTAACTATTAGAAATACACAAAAACATTACTAAAATTAAAATTTAATTGAGCTATAAAATGTTGAATAGTTTACATTACCTCCTCATATATAATAATTATGAAGCCTGGACAATACATTTTAAAGCCCTATTTGATTGACGTGGAGAGTAACCACAATAGGCATCAAAGAAGAAATCAGGCAGGTGAGATTTACAACTCTGTGCCTTTTACTTGAAGATGTAGATTTTTTTAAACATGTATTGACTGAGTTGAAGGCTTTCAGAATAGTAAGAAAGTCATGGGGAAATCTTAGAAGGGAATGAGCTATACAAGGGGTGAGACCCCAATTTCCACTTATAACATCCGTCTTAATCCTTTGCTGATTTCTAAGTTATGCCTGGAGAGGGATGACCCCTGAGAGCCCAACACAAAGAGGCAGATGGAGACTGCAAGAACTGGAAATAGAGCAGAGCGGGTGGCCACTGCAGCTAAGACAAAGTTTGTAATTTGAATCAAGTCAATTCGTTACCTTAGAGGACAAAAACAACAAAATTACTTGTTAGAGAAAGTTAGCCAACTATAGAATCTCTAAAACATGTAGAATATGCCATTGATAACATACATTTTTTTAAGTTTGTTCATTTTTGAGAGAGAGAGAGAGACAGAGTGTGAGATGGGGAGGGACAGAAAGAGAGAGGGAGAAAGAATGTGAAGCAGGTTCCAAGCTCCGAGCTGTCAGCACAGCCTGATGCGGGGCTCGAACTCATGAACTATGAGATCATGACCTGACCTAAAGTTGGATGCTTAATCGACTGAGCTACCTAGGTGCCCTAGCCATTGATAATATTGATTAGGCATATGGGTAGCTCAATAAGTGGAGCATCCAAATTTTGATTTCACCTCAAGCCATGATCCCAGGGTCATAAGATTGAGCCCTATGTTGGGCTCTACACTGAAAATGAAGCCTGCTTACGATTCTCTCTCTCTCTCCTCCTCTATCCCTCTCCTCCCTTCACTCTATACCTCTCTCTTAAAAAATGTCCTTAAAATGTCTAGATGAAAAAGAATAAAGGATCAATAAATTCATAGACAGAAAAGTAGAACTCAACCAGAGCAGCAACAAAACAAAATAATGAACAAGAGTGAAGACAGCTTAAGGGACTTAAGCAACAACATCAAGCAGACTAACATTCATGTTATGAGATCCCATAAGAAGCAGAGAGAGAGAATGGGGTAGAAAATTTAACTGAAGAAATAATGACTGAAAATGTCTCTTACCTTGGGAAGCAAGCAGATGAGGGACCACTTTCTAACTCATTCTACAAGTTATCAGGCTTTGGTGCCAGCATTTCCCTGGTACCAAAGCCAAACAAAGGTACGCCCAAAAATAAAACCACAGATTCGTAGCCCATCTAGTCTGCTTTGAACCCATCCATTGTATTTCATGTCAGTTATTGAATTCTTCATCTCTGTGTCTTCTGCTTCCCACTTTCTTGTGTTTTCTGTCTATTCTTTGATATTCATGCATTGTTCTGAATTTAGTAATCATGATTTTTATTTTTCTTTTGGGTAAATTTCTTCTCTCTGTTTCATTAAAGGTCTTTTCTGAGGTTTTATGTTGTTCTTTTGTTTGGAACATAGTTCTCTATTCATTTTCTTTGATTCTCTGTATTGGCTTCTACACATCAGATAAAATACCCACCTCTCCCAGTCTTGAAGGAGTGGCATTATGTAGGAGATGCAACTTCTCATTCAACCTTGATCTACCTCTTGCTTGTAATTCAAAACTTGGTAATTGTCCAAACAACCTACTTTATCTTTTTTAATTTTTGTAAAGTTTATTTATTTACTTTGGAGAGAGAGATGGAGAGAATCCCAAGCAGTGAGAGGGCAGAGCCCAGTGTGGGACTCAAACACATGAATTGTGAGATCATGACCTGAATGAAAATAAGGAGTCAGACGCTTAACTGCCTGAGCAACCTAGGCATCCCTGGAGTTTTCTCTGTCAGGGAAACAAATGCTTTAGAACTAGAATCACCCATTGGATTTATAATATTGTGAATGTCCTTGATGTCTCTGAATTGTACACTATAAAATGGTGACCAGAGTTTACATTAAAAAAAATAACATCATGGATTAGTTAGGCAAAAAAAAAAAAAAAGGTGGGGTGGGGTGTCAGATTTGTGTCTTATTTTTAAGTTTGTTTTTAGAAACAGAGAGAGAGAGAGCGAGCCTACACACATGCATATGTGGTGAAGGGGCAGAGAGAGAATCTCAAACAGATTCCACACTCAGCAGAGTCTGACCTGAGGCTCAATCCCACGACCCTGGGATCATGATCTGAACCAAAATCAAGAGATGGACGCTCAACTGACTGAGCCACCAGGTGTCCTGACATTTCTCTATTGTTGATCAAATCATAGGCTGTCAAATCAGGGAACTGTAGAGGTAGACTTGTAGATGAGGGAGGCATTCAAATGACATCTTCTTATACTTCCTATTGCTAAATATGGGTTATTTAAAGGAAAAACTGAAATCATGACTCTACTCTGCTTATTCATATGAAAAAGTCCCTGAAAATTATTAAAAAAAAGATTACTAAGAAGTAATTTATAAATGTTCTAAAATTTCCTTTAATATATTTGAAAATAGTCTGGTTTCTGGATTAGGGTAAGAAGTTCTATAATTTTATGTGAAATATATATTTTATAAGTAAATATTTTAAGCATACCTAACATTAAGATAAATTGTTTTTCAGCTCCATACAAATTCTATCTTTCAAGTTATTTTAATATTATAAAACAAAGGGATCATAGGCACAGAAACAATAATCATGTGAATTTCAGAAACATGGTTCTAGTTCCTTCTTGGTTTCTCAAAGGCTAACTGTATAACTGAGGGAATTATTGTACTGATACAAAACCTTATTTAATACCAAATTTTGTCAGGTTTCCATCTATAATAAACCCCATCCAATAATGCAATGTGCCTGTAAAAGTCTTATATCAATTTATCTCTAAGAATACTTAGATAATTGAGTAAGATAATTTTTTTCCTATGCTACAGTTCTGATAGGAAATTAATGCAAAACATTTTCTTTCCTTGCTGGTTCATGTTAAATTTCAAAGAAATACTGAACACTGTTTCAATTTCCATGGTAAAACATTGGAGTCTATGTTTGGTTAAATTGGGAATGGTTTGATATCCATTTCATTGACATTCATTCTACTATTTCTTCCTTATTTATACCAGAGCTCCTATTTGCTTTATATTTTCTATATGCTAACCATTCTTAGTATTTCACATTATTTTTTACATCAAATCAAGGAAATTGGTGTTATTATCCTTTTTTTTACTGATAAGAAAACGGAAGTTAATGAAATGTGCCCATGATCACAGAAGAGAGTTTTTAGGACTTAAATCTCATGCCTTTAAGCCCTGACTAATATAGCTTAATCTGTCATTAACATATATGTATATTTAAAGATAAAAAATTCTGCCTCTGAGAAACATCTAGTGTGGCTGGGGACATAATATTGATACCCAGGCATTATCAGGTCATCGATGACCCTTGTCAGCCATGAGCCTTGATTTGCTTATTAGTAAAATGGATGTAAATATCTTGCCTGCTTCATGCACAAATTTGTTTACAAGTTTATTATATACTTCAAAATTAAAGATATTGGTCATTAATTTGATAGGGACCAGAAGGCCATTATTCCATTTAACTGAGATAAGTTATATAATTATTTGTTAAACACCTCCAGGTACCAAGCAATATGCTAACGTTTGTATCAATCTTCAAAACAATCTTATAATATTATGGTATTAACTTTATAACTTTATAGAAACAACACCTATTAAGAGACGTTAAGTAACTTTCTCAAAGCAGGAAAATAAATGAAAATGGTAAAAGTCACATCCAGAACACCTGGACGGGTCACTCTAGATTTCAGCTCTGGTCATGATCTCACCCCTTGTGAGATCAAGCCCCACATTGGGATCTGCACCGAACATGGAGCCTGCTTAAGATTTTCTCTCTGCAGTAACAGCAAGGAGCCTGCTTGGGATTTTGTATCTCTCTGTCTCTCTCCTTCTGTCTCTGCCCCTCCCTGGCACATGTTGTCTCTCTCAAAATCAATAAATAAACTTTAAAAATCTGGCCAAGATTCCCAACCTCCTTTCACAGGCTCCTCTCTAATCAGACCAAACATGTTTGAATCCATCTCATTCATTAGGGGGCTCTTTGTGCTCAGTGATTTACTTGATTTCTTAAACCTTCAGATCCCACATCTCTTGGTCTTAGCATACTGCCATTTTGTTGTAGATTACCTGTCAAATACAATGTTTAAATTGTTTTTCTTTCACTAGTAACAAAGTATAGATTGGAGCAGTGTGATATTGAAGAAAGAGGAGTCAATTACATGATTGTTGAAGTTAGGCCAATGTGAGGAGATTAGGGTCATAAATGTGAGGTCAGGGTCATATTAGGAAACAATACGGAAAATGTGAGAAGAAATGTACAGCAAAAAACACTTGGGCAAAAGATGTAGCAAGACTCAGTTGTGTAAGAAATTGGGTAGGGAATAAAAGGAAAACACTTTTTATATTTTTAAACTTTTAAATTTTTTTATAATAGTTTATTGTCAAATTGGTTTCCATATAACACCCGGTGCTTCTCCCCACAAGTGCCCCCCACCATGACCATCACCCCTTCCCTTCCTTCTCCCTCCCCCTTCAGTCCACGGTTCGTTTTCAGTATTCAGTAGTCTCTCATGATTTGTGTCCCTCACTCTCCCCAGCTCTTTTTCCCTCTTCCCCTCCCCGTGGTCCTCTGTTAGGTTTTTCCTGTTATACCCATGAGTGCAAACATATGGTATCTGTCCTTCTCTGCCTGACTTACTTTACTTAGCATGACACTCTCGAGGTCCATCCACTTTGCTACAAATGGCCATATTTCATTCTTCCTCATTGCCATGTAGTACTCCATTGTATATATAACACGTTTTTTAAGCTAATTCCAAACCATTTTACTTAAGGAACTAACTTACTGGTGGAAGGTCTGAAAGAAAGTGTTAGGATGGGGTGCCCAGCCAGCTCAGTCGGCTAAGTGTTTGACTCTTTTACTCGGATCATGATCTCATGGTTTGTGAGTTCGAGCCCCATGTCAGCCTCTGTGCTGGCAGTATGGAGCCTGCTTGGGATTCTCTCTCTCTCTCTCTCTCTCTCTCTTTCTTTCTCTCTCTCTCTGTGCCTCCCCTGCTTATGTTCTCCCCCCCTCTCTCTCTTATCAAAATAAGTAAGACTTTAATAAAAAATAAAGTGTTGGATGAGAAGAAATCTCACTTTGAAACATGAAAGGCTTTTTCATACTTCATAGAACTCAACAGTTTGTGGGGGAAGCCAGAATCAGGCAGTTAAGAGAATGTGATAATGCTGTTGTTTCAGAACCGTTGGTTATGACACCACCTCCTGCCCTGCATGTTCTTCCTCCTCAGCTGAGGGAGACGAAGGGCCCTTACCTCGATCCCTATGTGGTTTTCCACAGGAACTGCAACCCACATGGAGGATATGTGAGCCCACTCACTTCTGTTTACAGATGATGATACACCAAACCAGACTGGGCCAATCAGCACCTGCTTCGCATTTTCAGGATTGCTAAGTATGTAATGTACAGCGGTAAACAGTGACCAACTGGTAATTTATGAGATGCCGCCTCCCCAGAGAATGGGACTAGAATGGCCAGCAAATGAAAACTGCAGGGATCCCCGAGGGGATGACCTGTCTATCGTGAGGTAATTTGCACACAAACACCTCTCTTCCTCTCTCATGACTTGTGAGTGCCAGACGAGGAGCAGTCTGGGCTGGTCCTGGCATTAGTGGGGGCAGGATGAAGCTCATTATGTTCTGTGAGTTTGTTGGCTGTCTGAGTCCAAGGCCAAGGCTGCTGGAAAAGCAGAACAGACATCGCAGACTCTTGTCATATGTTTACTGAAATGCAATTATTGAGGATGGATTTATTCTGCATGATTAAAAACTCAAATAGTCTGCTCTTACTTAATCACATCTTTGGATTGTCACCCATTGATCAAAATCATTTTTGGTATTTTTTTTTATAAATTTAGTTTCAAAGGGGTGACAAACTCAGTTCTCTGAGTTAACTGGATGTGGTGTCTAAATTAGGCTAGGAGATGCTTGTTATACAAATTGTCAGTCTCATGCTTGAGGAAAATCACCTCTCAAATGCTCAATCCATCCATCTAAAAAATATAAATAATACAAGTAACTACCCTTAAAATTGTTATGTAGATTACATGAGCTAACATTAGTCAATGCCTAGCATAATGTCTAAAATGTAATAGGTTCTTTGATTAATCTACTTTCCTTCCCATCCCTTTTCCCACTGAAATCTAGTTCAGTCATAATCTCTTTTCTTTTTACTCATAAAGCATTCCCTCCATCCTTCCATTAGTGATTTTCATTCTGAAGCTCTAGCATTTCTTCTTTGAGGTTCATAAATAATGAACAACGATACTTTTGTGTAGTCAAAAGAAAATAGGATGGTAGCAGGTGGACAAACTGAATTGGAGACCCAGCTCTGACACGTACTCAGTTTATACTCATGTCGCTGAATATGGGGGAACAATAATGCCCTCTTCACATGTGTTATTTCTCATGGGAAATCATATTGCGATCTCTCCATTTTTCAAGTTTTATCAAATGAAAAAGGGAAGGCATATGCTTTTTCTCGGATACTTAAAGCACTCTACCTGCATTTTCTTCATAAAAACAGTTCAGTCGTGTGATGTCATAATTGGATTGTGCTTAAAAACACCTATTTTGTTGTATTCTTAAAAATATTTCATTCATTTAAATTCAATACAGTGTGGTATTACTTTCAGGGGTAAAACTCAGTGATTCATCACTTACATGTGACACGCAGTGCTCATCCCAACAAGGGTCCTTAATGCCCATCACCCATTTAGCCCATTTCCCCACCCACTTCCCCTTTGGCAACCTTGGTTTGTTCTATGAATTTAAGAGTTTCTTATGGTTTGTCTCCCTCTCTGTTTTTATCTTAATTTTCCTTCCCCTGTGTTCCATTTGTTGTGTTTCTCAAATTCCACATATGAGTGAAATCATATGATTTTTTTTTCTCTGACTCATTTGACTTAGCGTAATACACTCTAGTTCCAACCACATTGTTGCAGATGGCAGGTTTCATTCTTTTTGATTGCTGAGTGGTATTCCACCATGTGTATGTGTGTGTGTGTGTGTGTGTGTACCATATCTTCTTTATTCATTCTTCAGTTAATCAACATTTGTGCTCTTTCCATAATTTGGCTATTGTGGATAGTGCTGCTGTAAACATTGAAGTGCACGCACCTCCTCCAAACAGCATTTTTGTATCATTTGGACAAACACCTACTAATATAATTGCTGGGCCATAATGTGGTTCTGTCTTTAATTCTTTGAGGAACCTCCACACTGTTTTCCAGAGCAGCTGTACCAGTTTGCATTCCCACCAACAGTGCACACGGTTCCTTCTTCACATCCTTGCCAATATCTGTTGTTTCCTGAGTTGTTCATTTTAGCCATTCTGACAGGTGGAAGGTGGTATTTCATTGTGGTTTTGATTTGTATTTCCCTGATGATGAGGGATGTTGAGCATTTTTTCATTGTCTCATAGCAATCTGGGTGTCCTACTTTGATTTCCTTCATTTTGCAAATAAGAAAAATAACAGGAGTGAAGCCATTTGCTGGAAGTACTAAAACAAGTTTGTGTTAGAGGCTCTGATCACCCTAGAGTTCACCTCCCCAGGCATCCTATGTAGTGTTCTTTCCCACTGCATCACGTGACCATTTCTCTTGGCATGAAGGACAATGTGCCCAATATTTACAACACAGAAATCAAGTCTATAATGTTGGGCAACTTAATATAACTTAAAAATAAGTAAGTAAATAAATAAGCAAATAAATAAATACCTTAAGGGGTGCCTGGGTGGCTCAGTCAGTTAAGTGTTCAACTCTTATATTTATAGATCTATCTATCTATCTATCTATCTATCTATCTATCTATCTATATTACATCTATCTATCTATATATCAAATATATATTATATACACATATAACATATATACATACATATAACATACATATATGTTCTTATTCAAGAGTGAAAGGCAGTGTTCTAAATACTTACAACCCAGAGGTCAGTTCCACACTGTTGGAAAGTTTCAGGTATTACATATACCTCTGTAAGTGGAGGTCAAAGATACCATTTCCACATATGTGAGTTCATATGTGAAATAATACTGTGACCTCCATACGAGGCAATATATGTATTCCAAAATTTCCCAGACCATTTGAAATTAAGTGTGATCCTGTGCCTTTGAACAGTGAATCACATATGGAACTAATCTGTATTACTTCATAGATGAAGCTTGAAGAGCCAATATATGATTTTCTGCCCTCCCTTACCCTTGCTGAAGGGATAATGGTTGAATGTGTCAAGATAATCCTCTTTCTTTTTTTCTTAATTTTTAAAAACATTTCATTTATTTTCGAGAGAGAGAGAGGGAGTGTGTGTGTGTGAGGAGCTGAGCGTCAGAGAGAGAGGGAGACACAGAATCTGAAGACAGGCTCCAAGCTCTGAGCTATCAGCACAGAGCTGGATGTGAGGCTCGAGCTCACGAACAGTGAGATCATGACCTGAGCAGAAGTCGGCCACTTAACCGACTGAGCCACCCAGGTGTCACAAGGTTATCCTCCTTCTCTGCAGATCTCTGAGTAACTGCAGGGAGAAAATTCCTCAGCCAATGTAAACTAATTTTGTGAGAAATATACTTTGGTTGTGTTAAACTAGTAAGATTTTGGAATTAATTATGTCAAAATTAATACATTTTTTAGACTTGATAAATATTACTTCATCAAAGTTACAAACTTTGTTTTTTGAAAGACCATTAAAAAAACAACGTAAGCCATATAGTGGGAAAAAACATTGATAACTTGTATGTCAGAAAAGCAACTTGTATCCAGGGGATAATAAATAACTCTCAGAAATAATAAGAGATGATCAACCTAATACATTTTTTGAATGTCAAAATATTTGTGTAGATGAATCATAACAAATCCAAAAATGACCAATAACCACATGAAAAGATTCAAAATACCATTCATAAATAGACAATGTAAATTAAAATCTTAGATGTATCATCCCACGCACATTAGAATGGCTAAAATTAAAGAATAAGATGACTGTACCTCATGTTGGCAAGGATGTGAAGCAACTGGGATTCTCATAATTGCTGGTGGGATTGTAAAATTTGATAACCACTGTAAGAAACAACTTGGCAGTTTCATGAAAAGTTACTAATGTACCCAGCATAAGGCCATATGATCAGTAGGTCCATCCATAGGCAGATACCCTAAATAAATGAAAACATGTACACACAAATATTTATGCATGAATGGCCACAGTGGCTTTCTTTTTAATTTAATTTAAAAAATGTTTCTTAATGTTCATTCATTTTTTGAGAGAGACAGAGAGAGAGACAGAGACAGAGAATGAATGGGGGAGGGGCAGAGAGAGAGGGAGACACAGAATCTGAAGCAGGCTCCAGGCTCTGAGCTATCAGCACAGAGCCCAACGTGGGGCTTGAACTCAGGAATGGTGAGATCATGACCTGACCAAAGTTGGATGTTTAACCAAATGAGCCACCAGGGCGCCCCCTTTAGGGGTCTTCTTTATATTGGCTTCACACTGGAAACAACTCAAAGTTCCATCACTGTGAGAATGGATAAACATACCATGCTATATCCATACAATAGAAATATTACTAAGCCATATAAAGGATAAAACTAGTGACACATGCAATAACATGGATGTATTTACAAATCCTGGGGCTCCAGGGTGGCTAGGTTGGTTAAGTGTCCAATTGTTGATTTCAACTCAAGTCATGATTTCGCAGTTTGTGGAATGGGGCCCCACATCAGGCTCCATGTTGACAGTGTGGAGCCTGCTTGAGACTCTCCTTCTCCCTCTCTCTCTCTCTCTTTTTCTTCCTCAAAATAATTATACTATAGTGAAGGAATAAGGCCAATGAACAGTATACATTCAGTGATACCATTTATAGCAATGTCTAAAAGTAGCACAGTAATTTATAGTGACACAAAGTACATCTATGGTCTCCTGAATATGAAAGGGAATGCTGGTCACAAAAAGGCATGAACTTTTCATGGGGGTTGAAATGTATGCTATTTTGATTGTGATGACTCATCCATGGTTATGCACATTTGTCAAAGCAAATGTGTCCAATTCATGGTACTATATATCTAAAGTTACAAAAAAAAAGAAACAAAATATTTTAAATGGCTTGTCAAGTTTACAGAAAACTCTTTTGGTATATTGTTTGGAATTTCTTTGAATGTTTAAATAAATTTGAAGTGTCTTAACATCATTAATGATATTAATTTTCTTTACTCTTACCCAATTGTATGTCTCTTCTTTTCTTCTTCTATGCCTTTTATAATTTTTATAATTTTCTAATGAAATTACTGCACACATCTGTTAAATTTTTTACACCATCCTTTTCCTGTTATAAATTATATATTTTATTGACATTTATTGAAATTATAAATTTTATTGAAATTCTTCTTTGCATCTATTATTGGAATACATGGATGCAGTAAACTTCTATACTGAATCTTCTAGTAGCTTACTAGGATAAAAATAGCTATTACTTTAACTTTCTGCTTATGTACTTTTGTGGCTTTTCTACACAAGCAGCCTTGTGTAGTACAAGTCATCAGAAAATAATGGCATCTTTATGTTATTTACCTCCACATTCCCATAGAATTTTTTTCTTCTGGTATTGTACAGGCTAGTACCTCTAGTCAGTATGGATGATCGTATTGTGTGGGAAGCAGCAGCAAGGAGCCAGTAAGGAGAGTGTGATGGAGCAAAGCTCTGGTGCCCTCACAAGCCTTGCGGCTGATCCAGGTCCTCAGAGGTTAATTCACTTGAGTTAAGATGTTATTGCACCAATGTCCGTCAAGCTTCTTGAGTTGAGATGTTATTGTACAAATGTCCTTCACGCTTTGGCACGCTTATAATAACAATAAGAAGAGATGTAAAGTTCCCAGGAAAATGTTGTAACAATAACTGTGGGAACAGAAAAAGTTTTGTCTAGAAAAAACCCTTCTCTTATCTGTGGCTGTTTCTATAAAACTGCTTGCATGTGAGAAATAAAGCGGCAATCTGGGCACCGCTCCTGTTGTCCCTCCTGTTCCCAGCCTTTGATTCTCTCTTCTTTTCCTCATTCCCTTGCCCTGGCATCCTTGCTTCTGTGCACCCGCGCGTGCACTACAATATTGTTCATAGGCATCATTGCTTGCTATTCACTTTAATAAGAATAATTTAAATGTTTTGCTTTCGAAAATAATCCTTGATATAGACTTTTTGAAAATAAACCTTATCAAATTAAGAAAGGCCCTTTATGTTTATACAGGCATTTTTCATGTTTCAGTTTCATCATGAATGACTGGATAATTTATCTAATATTATTTCTGCATCAATTCATATGATTACATAGATTTTCCATATTTTCTGTTATATAACAAGTGACAAAGAATTTAATATGAACAGAAACTTGCCTTTTTTGAATAAGCCATATGGATCATAATGTTTTACAGTTTAAACAATATATACTGAAATATGGTTAAGATGGTAAAGGACATGTTAAGCATATTTTACCACAATTTAAAAAGTTTGGTTAAATTTGAATCTCCTGTTTGAATGTTTTATCGATCTTCCCTATAAAAATATCTGTTCCTGAATATTTTCATAAAAATAATTGTATTGAGTAATAGAATAATTTAAAAGTTCAATATATTCTTGATGAATTCTGGTCTTTGCTATTATTTTATAAAATTGTCCATTTCTTGGGGCTCCTGGGTGACTCAGTCAGTTAAGCGTCCAACTTCAGCTCAGTTCACGATCTCACAGTTTACGGATTTGAGTCCTGCATCGGGCTCTGTGCTAACAACTCAGAGCCTGGAGCCTGCTTCAGATTCTGTGTCTTTCTCTCTCTCGCTGCTCCTACCCTGTTCATGCTCTGTCTCTCTCTCTCTCTCTCAAAAACAAATGTAAAACTTTTTTAAAAATTATTTATTTATTTCTCCTAAGTTTTTAAATTATTTTGCCAAAATGTTATAATATCTTTACTATCTCTCTCCCTTTAAACATTGCCTTTCTTAGAATATGTGCTATCAGATCAAACAAATAAACATTGCAATCTATAATTTTCTCTTTTTTAAAAAAGTTTATTTATTTATTTTTGAGAGAGAGAGGGAGAGAGAGCACTCGCACCCACGTGCGCACACACGCACTAGTCGGGGAGGGGCAGAGAGAGAGGGAGAGAGAGAATCCCAAGCAGTCTCCACACTCTCAGTGTGGAACCCTAGGTGGGACTAGAACCCACAAACCATGAGATCATGACCTGAGCCAAAGTCTGATGCTTCACTGACAATCACCCATGTGTTCTCCATCTTTAAATTTCTAATGTTGTTTATCTAGGATTCTCTTTTTTCTTTGACAATTTTGTCAGTGTTTTGTTAGTTTCTTTTAAGAACCAGCTTTGATTTTCCTAAGTGTATTTAATACCTATTTTCTATTTCTTTATTTTCTCTTTATTCCCTACTTTCTTGTTCTTGATATGTTGTTTTTTTATTTTTCTCCAAAAAATTCAATTTTCCCTGAATTGATTTCTAGTCTTTCTTTTATTTCAGTATAAGTTCTGGGATGGGAAAATCCCTTAAGGTTAACAAGTATATTTTCACAATCTAATAATGTTCAGATTCCATTGTATGTTATGTTTCAAGTGTATTTTGAGCTTTTGAAACATATACAAAATTTAGTTTACATTTAGTTACTGTTTTTATTGATTTCTTAATTGAATGCATTAGCATCTGAAAATATAACCTACTTTAAATTATTTAAAATAAATTAATATAAATTAAATTAATCAAATTAATATAAACTAAACTAATATAAATTAAATATGTATTATTATATTAATTATATAAATTAAAAAGGCTTTAAATTTGTACAGAAGTGTCATATATGTTGGAAAGACATTCACTGTCATCTATTCTACATTTATTTTTTTAATATTTAAAAAATGTTTATTTATTTTTGAGGGACAGAGAGAGACAGCATCATCAGGGGGGCGTCAGAGAGAGAGGGAGACACAGAATCCAAGGAGAGTGTCCAGTGCTAGCTGTCAGCACAGACCCCCATGCGGTACTCAAACCCACTAACTGTGAGATCATGACCTGAGCCAAAGTCGGACGCTCAACCAAGCCACCCCAGTGCCCCTCTACATTGATTCTTGAAAATGATGTATATTTTCATCTGCAGAAGCAGTGTAATATATAATATTTTTAGATTACATATATTAACTGTCTCCTTTAAATATTCTACAGTTTGTGAACAGAAATTTGTTAAAGTTTTCAGCTCTGATTATAGACAAATTTACTTCTTTCTCACTTTGTTTCATATGTGAGGTTATATTACTGAATGTGCAGAAGTTGAGAATTGCACTATCTTCCTCTTATCATCATGGATTGATGACACTCTATCTCTTAGTGATGTTTGACTGTCTTCATTTTTGGTTGTTGACAAACTCCTACAGTTATGCAATGTTCAAGTGTTTAAACTTGTATAGTATTTTATTTCCAACATCATTCCTTTTAGTTTTTTAGTTTCTTTTACATATGTCACTGTAATCAGCATTTGGCTTCATTTGTCTTTCTTAAAAATTTTTAAAAATGTTTGTTTGTTTGTTTGTTTTTGAGAGACAGAAAGACCGAGTGTGAGCAGGGGAGGGGCAGAAAGAGAAGTAGACACAGACTCTGAAGCAGGCTCCAGGCTCTGAGCTGTCAGCACAGAGCCTGACATGGGGCTCGAAATCATGAGCTATGAGATCATGACCTGAGCTGAAGTCGGCTGCTTAACTGACTGAGCCACCCAAGATACCCCTTCATCTGTCTTTTTAAGTCACATCAGTTTCTATTTTATTTATAATATGCATACTAGTATGTTGAAATATGAATCCACATATACTCTTCCTTTCTTTTCATTGCATATTTTCAGGATTCCATTTTTATTCTGCCAATTTGTAAATTATGCACTCTGATTCATTTTAGTAATTATACGTAGTTCATCAAATTCTGAAGTTAATCATCACCTTTATTTTCTTCCCCCCAGGCAATAGAAGGTTCTTAAAATAAAACCAGTTTTCCCTTCTTGCATCATATGATATTATTATACATATTGGTTCTATCATTTCTTTTCTAAAATACAAGTATTTATTAACATATTCTTTTGTGTATTATGTTTAAGCACATTTTCGGAGGACTCTTCAGCTTTCATTCCTTCTAAAGAACAATTCATATATTGCAATGTGAACATATTTCTTCAATGTGAGGTCAGTTTTTCAGACTATTTATTACAGCTAAGGTAATGTCAAACTCCGGTTTTCATTTATCTGAATCTGTGGCAGTTTTTTATATTCAGTCTTGAGATGCATATTCACTGCCTATGAAATGTTAAATTAACATATTTCTTTATATTGAATTAAATTATTCTACTCTCCTTTGAGTTCTACAGCTGTTGCTTCTCTCTCTCTCTTTTAATGTTTATTTTTATTTTTGAGAAGGAGTGTGTGGGAAGGGGCAGAGAGAGACGGGGACAGAGAATCTGAAGAGGGCTCTGGGCTGTCAACTCAGAGCCTGATGTGGGACTTTCACCCAGGAACCATGAGATCATGACCTGAGTCGAAGTTGGACCCTTACCTGACTGAGCCACCCATGAGCGCCATCTATTATCAAGCCCTAATACCCAAAACCCCCAATTTTTCTTGTTTGTTTTTCAGTTACTTTTCAAAATATTTCTTGTCCTTAATGTGTTCTGCAATAATTGGGATTATTAGACTTTAATACTTGAAGATCAGTGTATTTTTTATCAATTTAAAATATTTCTTAGGTATTTTTCTTTTTTTTTATTTCTAGAAGTTCTCTTTCCTGCAAGTCAGAATATAAATTTTGCTATGCCTTATGTCTGTTGTAAATTAAACTACCGTGTATTTTATAATTATTTTCTTTAACATAATGCAGTGTATAATTCTAACTGTAATCTTTGTGGATCTGGGTTTGTATTTTATTCTTGTTAACCTATATCTGTAATGGCTTTTATCTTCTGGAGTTAAGTGATTTTTAATGATTTGCTCTTGTTCTTTGGGATCAGGTCTATGTTTAAAGAGAATTCCCTCCTATAAGATTTAAGTTTGCTTTCCTCAGGTGCCAGGGCTTAACCAAACCAGGTCCAAAAGAGATTTTAGGTAACATATATAATGTAATTATGGCCGAATACATGTACACATCTATAAATGCTGGCTCAGAATAAAAATATTCTCAGAGAAGAGTTTCACCTTGTAACTCTCCACAAAGGACCAAGGCCCAGACAGACAAAATGAAGCTTTTTCTTATAATTTCTGGTCTCCTATTGTGTTCATTGCTTTACCCCATCTTAATTATACTTTAAAAATTTAGGTTATGATTATCCTATATAAGCCTTTATTTATTTATTTGAGAGAGAGAGAGAGACATGATGTGAGCACGGGAGGAACAGAGAGAGAGAGGGGGAGACTCAGAATCTGAAGACAGGCTCCAGGCTCCAAGCTGTCAGCACAGAGCCTGACAAGAGTCTCAAACTCACCAACCATGAGATCAGGACCTGAGCCAAAGTCAGATGCCCAACTGACTGAGCCACCCAGGCGCCCCTATTTAAGCCTTTTCTGATGGAAGTTGTGTCTCTATTCATTTGTACCTTTAGAAACAGCAGCCATATGTAATTTTATGAGTCTGCTAAGGCTGCCATAACAGAATACCAGACTGGGTAGCTTGAATAACATATATTGATTTTCTAACAGTCCTGAAGGTCAGAAGTCCAAGCTCAAGGATCCAGCAGGTCTGGTTTCTTATGAGGCCTTGGCTTGGCAGGTCACATATTGGCTTGAAGATGACCACCTTCTCAGTGTGTCCTCACATGTTCTTTCCTCTGTGAGTGTGCATCCCTGGGATTGATTTTTCTTTTCACATGGACATCATTCATATTGGATTAGAGTCCCACCCATATGTTCTCATTTAAACTTAATTCCTCTTTAAAGGCCTTATCTCCAAATATAGTCAACTTGGTAATTAGGATTTCAACAAATGGATTTGGGTGAAAGAGACCAATTCACTCCATAACAATAATTAAAATGTTCTGTTTTTACTGCAATTCTCTCAGGCCTTGATTACTTTTATTATTATTTCCCATGCCCACTTCCAAATTAAGCATGTAAGTGCCTTGGTAGCAGTCTTGATTTCATTAAAGATATTTTACTTTTATATTAAACGTTTATTTATTTTTGAAAGAGAGAGAGCCCAAGCACAGAAGGGATAAGAGAGAGGGAGACAGAGGATTTGAAGTAAAGTGGGCTTCATGCTGACAGCAGTGAGCCCAGCAGGGGGTACAAACCCACAAACTATGTAGGAGATCATGACTTGAGCAGAAGTTGGTCTCTCAACCAACTGAGCCACCCAGGGGCCCCTGATCTCTTTGTTAATATTACCTGAAAGAGTGTGTTGACTTTTGCTTCATCAACTGTCTAGCCACCAGTGATAGGAGCCCTGTGTCCTTTAATCCCAGATACAGTTTGTTGCTTGAATTTCAACAAGAGATTCAGGACTATAATTTTCCAAATGAGCTCAGGCTCATA
>NC_043702.1:101488486-101554346 GCF_006229205.1 Suricata suricatta
TGATGAATGGATCAAGAAGATATGGTGTATATATATATAATGGAGTATTACATGACAATGAGAAAGAATGAAATATGGCCATTTGTAGCAAGGTGGATGGACCTCAAGGGTATCGTGTTAAGCGAAATAAGTCAGGCAGAGAAGGACAGATACCATATGTTTGCACTCATGGGTCTAACAGGAAATTTTCAGAATGATCTAGCTTCAAGAAAAGCAAGCAGTTAGTAGTGCTTAAGAAAAATTGATTCCGTATC
This sequence comes from Suricata suricatta, assembly GCF_006229205.1. Classification (NCBI taxonomy): domain Eukaryota; kingdom Metazoa; phylum Chordata; class Mammalia; order Carnivora; family Herpestidae; genus Suricata; species Suricata suricatta. The sequence continues at coordinate 101,488,741 of NC_043702.1, forward strand.
TAATGGATAGCTGATACCTGTCACAACACAGCATTTTATATACTGTTAAGTGAAACTGCAATACAATCTAAGTTTATTTGAGAAGTGTTTGCTGTATAATTGGATTTAATGAAATGTTTAGAGGTGCAGTAGGCATGACTTTGAGTAGATAATGAAAGAAAATGCAAAATGCAAAAAAAAAAAAAGAGTCTCGTATGGTTTGTCTCCCTCTCTCTGCTTATCTTATTTCACTTTAATTCTCTCTTTGGAAACTTTGTCCTACATATTCTCTCCCATCATCCCTCTGATTTTTCCAAGGATCTTATGAATCAATTAACATATACTTAGTAATAGCCCATAGTTAATTTCAGTTAGCATTAAATTTATAGATTGCCTTCAGTTAGCTAAAAAAAAATTATGACACCGATGTCCTGGTACTACTTACAGTCATGACTTTACTACTACTTACCAGTCTCTGGCCATGGATACATAACTTTCTGCTTATTAATTTAATGCAGCATTTAATCTCCATTGTTATTATAAGAATTATTGGTTGACATATGCAGGGCTTTACAATAACGTTGCAAACAATAGGTACCCATTATAAAGTATTGTTTTGTTTTATCCATGTTTTGTTTTTTTCACATTTCCATCTCTGGTACTCCAAAGAGTTACTGGCATAGAATGTGCAGGCAGTGTATATTTTTTGAATAAAAAAAAGTTACTATTATTTTTAAGACAATAATACTGTTTCTTTTTTAAATTTTTATTTACAATTATTTTAATGTTTATTTATTTTTGAGAGAGAGAAAGAAAGAGTGTGAGTGGGGGAGAAGCAGAGAGAGAGGGAGACACAGAATTAGAAGCAGGCTCCATGCTCTGAGGTGTCATCACGGAGCCCCATGCAGGGCCTGATGTTACGAACTGTGAGATCATGACCTGAGCCGAAGTAGGGTGCTCAATGGATGAGTCACCCAGGTACCCCCTTTTCTGTTTTTTTAAGGCCAATAACCAAGGTTCACCTCCTTCCTAAAGATTTTCTCATTAGTCTCATCCCACATACAACTTAACATAGCATTGTAATGTCTGTTTGATTTCCTTTTGGTTGTTGTGTTGTTGTTGTTTATAATAATTCACTTTTTTGAGTGCCAGTGATGCCTACCATATTACAGATGCACTGTACCATATACAGCACTTAACCAAGGACTGGGTGTGTGATAGATCCTCCAGAAAATAAAGCCTGAGACTTGGAAGGAGATTTAGAGGTCATTATGCTAATAGCCACCTCATGCAAGCATACCACATGAATGTGAGTATGTCTTTCCTCCCAGTCCCAGGTTCTAGCTGGCCAAAGAAAGCAAGAACCGATATTTGTCCCTTTAATCAAGACTGAAATCTGCATTCACTTGTTCAGTGATGGTCAGACAAGGTTAGGCTCCATTGACATTGATAGATAACTCAGAGGATGTTTGGACAGACCATGCATTAATCTGATTTCTGACAGGATGTGTTCCCTCCCATATCTAGCCTCAATTAATGGAATTGTAAAAATAGCCACAGGATCACCTGAAAGCCAAAAGGTGATATATAACATATTTATTTCAAAATTGTCTGAAGCCCTATGTGCACCAGTATTATCTTTCTTCTTTATCATATAATGAAATCAGAAGATTCAAAGAGAGATAACAATCTATGCACTTTTTGTGGCTTTCCTCTTCTGTAGAACACCCTTCTATATTTTTTATTTTTTTAGAGAAAGAGAGAAAGAGAGAGCGAGCATGAACAGAGTCAGAGCAGAGAGAGAGAGGGAGACACATAATCTGAAGCAGGCTCCAGGCTCCAAGCTGTCAGCACAGAGCCCCGAGGGGGTCTTGAACTCACAAACCGCATGATCATGACCTGAGCTGAAATCGGACGCTTAACCAATTGATCCACCCAGGCACACCAGACATTTCTAACATTAGTAATTGAATATTTAGCACTTGATTCTACTGACTACTTGCAAGTACTTGCCCCTCAGATCCTCGCTCTCATCCTCCACATGACCAGCCCCATATACATACAATTCATTCACATATTTCTTATTTGTGAATTCACCTAATCATTAAAGTTCATTTGTAATCCCCAAATCAATACTCATGTGCTTTTGTGGTCATTCCTAGACATACACAGAGCCTCAAACCTTTGAGCTGTCCTATGGTCATTTCTCAGGTGAGGTCAACCAAGGTGATCCTCTGCCTTCTTATTTCAGTTCTTGTCCTATAAACCATCATCCTTTTCTCAGAATATTTACTGCTGCTTTATTTTTTTAAACACATTTGTGCTTTCTGTTAATGGTTTTACTGTTTAAATGGCCTACAAACTTAGTGATGAAATGCTACCTAGTGTTCCTAAGCACAAAAAAGCTGCAATGCGCCTTGTGGAGAAAATGCATGTGTTAGGTAAGTTTAATTCAGGGCTGCATTGTAGTTAATAGTGAGTTCAATGCTATCTAATCACAGTGTATATTAGATAAGTTCCTTTAAAAATAAATAGACATAAAACAAGATTGGGTTGATTGGTTGATGAAAGTCTTATGCCCAGTGGCTTAGAGGAACCCTATATTTTTCCTAAAAGCCTCAGTTTTCATTATTCCCTGTGTTCCACCTTATAAAACATAACCTCCACAGATAAGAAGAATTGACCTTATGCACTTTTGTTCTACATGACAAGCATGGTGGACATTGCTGGTGGCCCAATGCAATATTTACTTCCATTTCTTAACAGTAAAACAAATTGTAAGATGCATGCCTTTGTGTTGACCTCAAGAACCCATTTCCTCAATGGCCAGCACATCTACGGTAGCACTTCTGGTCATGGACATATAGCTGTATATTGGGTAGAAGTATTAACTTGGGGGGTGGTCTTCTTTGAATTCCTTGATGCTTCCCTCTTCCCATTTCTGTTGAAGCTTGAACAGAACAGCTCTTCTGTATGGCCGTCATCCTGCAAGTAAGAAGCAATGAGTGGGAGGGCAAATTCTCACAACGAATCTTAGAGCAGAGCCTTCAGACCTCTGAAGCTCAGTCATTGTCTTTACCATGATTGCTTCCTTTAGGGTGTCTCTTTGTATAAGACAAATAGTTTTATGTTTTGCACTGGACACATTATCAGTGCACGTATTCACCTTTCACTTTACTTCCTGAACACTCTTTTTTATCCCCCCTTAAATCTTGTTCTATCCTTTTCCCTCTGTGTCTTCAAATCTACAAAGACATGACACAAAGGTTGACACTGCTTTCCTCCTACACTGCAACTAGCCCTTGATATTTGGACAAATGGTTTTTTATTGCCTTGGGGAATTGTCTGACATTTCAGGCCATTTTAAAATCCTACTCTGCTATAGTACCTTACATTACACATACATTTATCCTACTCCCTGAGAATAAGAACCAAACATGTGATATCTCTTCTTACAGGTACAAGGTATTTTAGGAAAAGCAGTGCATTTCCCATAAATTAGGGAAAATAAGCACAACGTGCATTTTTGGAGTATGTATTGTCATGTACCAGGTCTTGTCGATCTACCAGGATATTTAGTCTTGAAACAAAACAAAGGAAAGCAAAGTTTTTGAGCTAGGTATTATCTTGCTCATTTTGCAAATAAGGACACTGAGCTCAAAGAAAGAAAACCACTTGCCAAAGGTCCCAGAGGTTCTATTAATTTTCTAATGTATAACACATCACTCAGAAAAGTAGTGACTTTAAAAAAACAGTACTTAATTGACAGTAATTAATATAGCTTCTTGGTTCAGAGACTCAGAAATGGTTTGGCCTAACAGTTCTGAAATTGGGTTCTGTCACGAAGTTGCTGACTAATGTCTCACATGGCTTCAGTCAGCTGAGGTCTGACTGGGGCTGAAGGACCCAATTCTTTTTTTTTTTTTAATATTTTATTTATTTTTGAGAGAGAGAGAGAGTGCGAGAGAGAGAGAGAGAGAGAGAGAGAGAGAGAGAGAGAGAGAGAGAGTGCAAGCAGGGGAGGGTAAGAGAAAGAGGGAGACACAGAATCTGAAGACAGGCTCCAGGCTCTGAACTGTCAGCACAGAGCCTGATGCAGGGCTCAAACCCACAAACTGTGAGATCATGACCTGAGCCGAAGCTGGATACTCAACTAACTGAACCACCCAGGTGCCCCTGAAGGACCCACTTCTAAGGTGGCTCACTCATGAATGTGACATGCTGCCGGGGCCTTTATTTCCTCACTGGATGGGCCTCTCCACAGGATTGCTTGAGTATGTTCATGGCATGGCAGCCAATCTTCCTGGAGTGTGAGATCCAAGGGTGCCCTGCGAAGTCCACAATGCCTGTTATGAGCAAGTCTGGAAAATCACACACTATCTTATTTACTGGCTCAGCGGGAGGATGACTCAAGGAGGCAGGGGTCACTGGACCAGTGTAGAGGTTGGTGACCACAGAACATTGAGCTGAAGAACATTAAATAAACAAACCAACAAACGGATTCAAGTGCCCATGGACATTCTTCATACCACCTATGTCAAGCAGTTTAGACATGTAGGCACACTTCCATACTTTATCACATTCTGGATCTTAGGAAAGGTGGTGTGGACATATCTCCATTTATGAGGCTGGTTGGGGTGTTCAGTGCAATATGCATCATTCCTGACAATAACATGTAATAAACCAATAATAAAACAAATTTAAGTTTCTTTATAATTTCCAAGATGTGATCTGGAATTAATTAAAAAAAAAAAAACACCCAGAACACAGTTCACTTGCTGGGTCTGGCAAATTAATGTCCTTACTCTTTGAGACATCTGGTACACACCAAACCTATGGGAAAATTTAGCATGGGAGGCAATGCCCTTTTATGAGGCTTGGTATAGTTTGTGTTCATACTCCAACATCAGATGCTCTACTTTCCTTAATTTCCTTGTGACGAAAGGACAGTAGGATAGAATTGAAGCAGAGAAATTTGGGACAAATAAGCTAGATTTCTTTTGATGTGTATTTACTGTAATGGTATGTTTACTTACTGTAATGGTATGTTTACTGAGAATTACGTTATGATGACAATGGTTGGAATACAAATTACGATAATGGTGATCAATAGTCATTGATTCTACGACAACCACCATTTAATGAGATTTTTAAAAAACTGTATCTCTTTGTTTCAATCATTTATCTTCATATAAAAATACCTTATGAATTGGGTATTATTACTCCTATTCAATAGACAAAGCTTTGATATATTAAGGAATTCGGCTTATACCAGATAGCTGAGGTACAAAGCCTAGGATATTAAAGGCCAGAACCATTCCATTATATCCAACTCCTTCTCTCATCCATTGTTCATGCTCATGTGGTCAGAGTCATTTTCTAAAGCAATTAGCTCATTTTTCTTCATCAGGTAAGCAAAACAGTACCTTGTTCTTATGGCCTTACCAAAGACTAAGATTGTCTGATAAAAGAATTTTCCAGATGGCTGAAAGATAAAGTGCACAAAATTCACTTTAACCGATTTGGATAGAAGTCTTTCTCAAACATACTTCACACCTTCCTGATTCTTGAATGAGTATATGAAACCCACCTAACCTTCTCTTGATAAGGCACAGATGACTATAATGTCTATGCTTTCTCTGGATTGTCATGCTGGATACCATTAGGGGGAACTAAGGTCTTTAAAGTAGCTTATCCCAATCTTTAGATTCCAGGTAAGTTTCTTACATATTCTACAGCTGGGTAAAAAATACAGAACAAAATGCTTTGTCTTCCTTTTCCTTTTGGAATGGAAGCTGTCCCCTTTACCTATCTCAGCTTGATCATCTCCCCTGCAGTACCTATATGCTCACTATCTAGCAGACTAGAAATACACAACCCAAAGGCAACGGTTTTGCTAAGATTGCACCTTAAACAAGAGTGTTCGAGGGGCACCTGGGTGGTTCAGTCGGTTAAGCTTCCAGCTTTGGCTCAGTTTTGATCTCACGGTTTGTGAGTTCGAGCCCCGCGTCGGGCTCTGAGCTGACAGCTAGCTCAGAGCCTGGAGCCTGTTTCAGATTCTGTGTCTCCCTCTCTCCCTGCTCATGCTCTCTCTCTCTCTCTCTCTCTCTCTCTCTCTCTCTCTCTCAGTCTCTCAAAAATAAATTTAAAAAACCGGAAAAAAAAGAAGAGTGTTTGAACCTCTTCTGGTAACGTGGGTTAGTACTAGCATATGAATTGATTACATCTTACTTAGTTTCTCAGAGGCCATTGTTCTCTGCAGCACTTTCAGATGTTTGTGAGGCTTAAGCAGCCATTATATAATTAGGCTTATACTGTAGTTAATAATATCAATGTTGATATTGATGAACACCTTCACTACTTAACATACGATAAGTATGAAATATGTTCTGGGCCATCAAGGTACTAATTAATTTGTCCTTTGAGACAAAGAAAGGGGAATCATCATGTTTGCACATGACATTGTTCAGTGCTCAAAACAACGCTCTGAATTCATTAACTGCTATTCACAGCTTACATATGGACTTAAGATAAGTGTCCCAGGACACAGAAGCTGGAGTCAGCCGAGGATTTCTTCGATTTCAGAACCTGTATCCTTATGGATTCACTGTTTTCCTGCTATCCATATGATGAGTAGATCGTATCAAACAAAAACAAAAGACATATGGACAGTCTTGATTCTGAAGTGTTATTGGTTTTAAAGGTCATCAATATTCTGGCAACCTTAGAGAGGGGATAAATGACTTGGTAAATGTACCCACTGATGGGAAGAGCCTCCACAGATTTAAAAATATATAAACATGAAAATACACCTTGGGGCACCTGGGTGGTTCAGTCTGATTTTGGCTCAGGTCATGATCTCAGGGTTCTTGAGTTTGAGCCCTGCATAGGGCTCTGTGCTGACAGCTTAGAGCCTGGAGCCTGTTTCGGCTTCCGTGTCTCCCTCTCTCTCTGCCCCTCCCCCACTTGTGCTCTGTCTCTCACTGTCTCTCAAAAATAAATAAATATAAATAAAATAAAATACACTTCAGAACAGGAAATTTCGAACATCATTGAACATCGAATGAAACATTTTCTATGACTCTAGAGAGGGGAATCAGGGAATAACAGGTAGTTGGAAACCAGTTTAATCTAAAAGGCAATACTGGAGTTAAGTTTCTTTAGGACCAGAACGTGAAAAAGGTGTGATAACACATGGGTGTGAATAGGAAATACCATTGTCATTAATCAGAAAAACGCCATACATTTTCACCTCCATGGGAATCTCATAATCCTTGTGTCAAGAGAAAGGGCAAGGTGGAACAGGCTCTGAAGAACATTTTTAGATGGCCAGGCTTCTATTTTCAAACTACAATGACCTGGAAAGTAATCTATGGAATGTCTCCCTGATCCTCATAAATTGGTCCATTCAAGGTGAGGATATTTGCTACTGGGGATGTTTGCCAGATTGAGAAAGAGTACCAACCAACGGACATATGCATGCTTCCGCCCCTCCCCCACACCAACACACCGCCCTGGGTCGCCATCAGTAGAATTCCAATTTGCTGCACAGGTAATTAAACTTAGGAATCAGTGAAGGTCAGAAGGCTAGATATTACACAAGTGGGATTATTTTGACAAGGTACTCTAAAGCTGGTAAAGATCTTTAGATACTTTCCAAATATACCCTAACCCTGTGGGTATAGGAAGAAACTACCAAAATAACACAATGTGTCAAGCAAGCGTAAATGTAGAATCACCAGAGCAAATGGTAACTTTCAATTATCTGTTAGTTTTTGGGGCACCTGGGTAGCTCAGTTGGTTAAGCGTCTATATTCGGCTCAGGTCATGATCTCACGGTTCGTGGGGTCAAGCCCCATATAGGGCTCTGGGCTGACAGCACGCTCAGAGCCTGGAGCCTGCTTCAGATTCTGTGTCTCCCTCTCTCTGACCCTCCCTTGCTCATGCTGTCTCTCTCTCTCTCAAAAATAAAAAAACATAAAAAAATTAAAAAAATTATCTCCTAGTTTTCAATGGTTCAAAACTAGAAATCCACCAGTCTCACTGATGACTTTCTGGAAACTGATCCTTTTATGGGTATTTCCCTCCCTTTTCAGTAGATATATCACAGCCAGGGTTTTGGACATGCATATTTGAACATGTGTGAAGTCCATACTTTAGGTTCTAAAAACAGATTTTCCTATCCCAGAGAGACGAGATAGAACTATTCACCAGGCAACAGACCAGATGTTATTGTTTGTTTCAAGTGATAGATCAGGAATAACAACTGATTAAAAGAAAAAAAAAGGAAAGGAAACAAACAAACAAACAAACAAAATGGGGACCTTCCTTATAATTGAGTCATACTACTTCACTGTGGCAAAAAATGAAATAATCATGAGGCATTATGGCAAATGGAAAGCACTTTATTCTGAGTTAAGAAAAGTCTGCCAGAGTTAGGACATCCACTTAGAAAGGCCAAAACAATCTGATTCATTTCATGGAAGTTTAAAGTCTTTTATTGTGTGTAGGGGGGAAAAGTTAATATTTTAATTTAGAATCACTTTTACAGCCACTGCTAGCATAGATAAAAATTTATAGTTTCACAGCTGTAGAGTTTTTAGATTTAATTAGAGAAACTCTTCCCTTTATGCAACAACTTTCTCACAGAGGTAGGCTGTGCTGATTTGAATTAATGTGCTTTAAATAATTTTTACTGAGTTTCCTGCTGTGAATAGCTAAATAGAAGTTTTGTGGTGCGTGATTTTAAAAGGAGACTTTTTCCCCCCACCTTAACTGAGTCTGGGATATTTTCCTGTCCTTAGCAACAATGGTTTATAAACAAACACTTTTATAAGAGAAGAGGGGTCAATATGACCCTGTGTGTTAGACAGTTCTTGTTTTTTTGAGGTATTGCTTCATAATTGAAAACTGAAAGAGACATGTCTTATAAGGCCTTACCAACATCTTTATAAATTTCACAGATTAACTTTAAAAACAAACGAAGGGAAGAAAAATATATGATGCATATTTACATGCTAAACTTTGTAAAGAATCAGGAATTCCATAAATTAGAAGCTGAAGAGAGGAACATGAGATGGGAGAGTCAAGAAATCAGAAACCCATCTGGAGCTACCACCTGGCATTCGAGAAAGCTGTCCCAACAATGGTGGCCGTCAAGGGTGCCCCAGGCTGTCTGTGCCCTGGAACCAGTTAGGGGTGGACTTCACAAAAAACACCACTTTCACATTCACATCTTTAATTGTGAAATGCAATCAGACAACTAGTGTGTACAGTTTCTCTTAGTCAAAAGTTTTACATGAAAACTTGAATTTCAACCCAAGAGTATGAGCAAGAGAAAATACAGACATTTTTGGTAATTTGACATTATGGAGAATAGAAGGTTGAAAGGTAACAATTTTACTTTAGTCCAGTTAACTGACACACCTAGATATGCCCTAAAAAGGGGAATTTAATAAACGAAAGTAAGCACAGGAAGGTTTTGTTAGTGTTGCAGCAAGCCCATCCCTCTCTCATCTCCCTGGATGATTAGTTCAAACCCTCTGCTCTGTCCTAGTTAACCTGCACTTTTCTCCTCAATCCTTCCTCTCAGCTGCAGAGTCAGCTGCTATTTCTCAGAGAGAACAGAAACCTGAGGGGAGAAATTCCACAGCTTTCCACCACCAACCTGCACTAGGCCCACGTTCTCTGTCTTCCCTCCAATTAATGTGTTTATCTTTGTGTGTCTAAATAACATGCCGATTCTGCTCTAGTTGATTTGTAGACTTTATTAACTGGTTTTCTTCCCAATGTGAAAAGCCATGTCTATTTTTTCTGCCTCCTTATACATATAATTTATACTTATCCCCATACCCTGCTAAGTGTCATATTGCAAATGCAGTAGAAAAGTAAATATTCCAATTGTAATATTTAAATTTTGTTAATGTTGCAAAAAGAAGGAGTAAAGATTCTGCTGTGACTCTGGTGATTGTGCAGATTTTTCATGAGAGGATTAATAAACTAAGAACTTTTATGTGAAAAAAATAAAAAAAAATTTTGTTAATGTTTATTTATTTTTGTAAGAAAGAGAGTGCATGCAGGGGAGGGCACTGAGGGAGAGACACACAGAACCCAAAGCAGGCTCCAGGCTCTGAGCTGTCAGCACAGAGCCTGACGTGGGGCTCAAACCTACAAACTGTGAGATCATTACCAGAGCCAAAATTGGATGCCCAACCAACTGAGCCACACAGGTTTCCCTCAAATTGTAATATTTTTATATCTATTGTATTCTATTTGCCACTGACCACAGAATTAAACTGTGGTTACATTTGCTTTCCTGCATTTGTATGGTGGTGGATTTCCTTTATGTTGTTCATCACTTAGATTTCTACATTCACAAATTTCACAGGTCTTCTCTTGCCAAATATTGAGATTTCTTCAAGAGTTTTCAAATGCTTCATATATTACATTCACGTTGCCTTTCTGATGAGGTGTGCCCCATTACTTCTGACTTTCTTCAACCATGCTGGGTATCCTTGGCTTCTTGTCCACAGCAGGCTTGCAGAAATGTGTCTTCACTGCCCTCCAGCAAATTTCCTCTCTCTGATGCCTAAGCTGGTTCTCCAGCTGCCAGAATTTCATATCTCCCATTTTCCTACTTTACTCTCTTAAAAATTTTTTTGAATAGTAACCCTCCAATGATGTGCTGGAAAAGAATGCATTACAAGGATACAATTGTGTGTGTGTGCTTTGCATATTAATTTTATATTTATTGGAGCTTCACAGTTGATTCCTTCTGCATGCATTAAATTCTAACTCCTCCTTGCTCTTTCCGCAGACCCTGGCAACTTCCATTCTATTCTCTGTCTCTATGGACTTCATTACAACCTTTTATAAGTGGAAGCATGGTTCACTGGTTCTTTTCTGAGTGTCTTATTTCATGTAAGAGAATGTGTGCAAGGTTCATCCATGTAGCATGTATCAGAATTATGTTTATATATTATCTATCAATGGACACTTAGGTTGTTTCTACCTTCTGACTATTGTGAATAATGCTGTTAGGAACATGGATGGGCAGATATCTGTCAAGTCCTTTCTTTCATTCCTTTGGGTGTATTTCCAGAAGTGGAGCTGGCAGATCATATAGCAATCCCACGTTTAAGTTCTTTTAGAAAGTGCCATACCATTTTCCTTAGTGGTTGTTCTATTTGACATTCCCACTGGCAATGCCCAAGGGCTCCAATTTTTCTTCATCCTCATTAACATTTAGTTCTGCTTTTTGTTTGTTTTTTGTTTCATAATAGCCATCCTAATGGATGTGAAGTGGCCTCTCATTGTGGTTTTGATTTCATTTTCCTAATAATTAGTGATTTTGAATATCTTTTTATAAACTTATTGTCAAGTTGTACACCTTCTTTAAAGATATGTCCATTAAAGGTCTCTGGTAAAGGCAAATACTTGGGCAAATATTTTAAAAAAGTAACATTGTAATGTTGACTGTTAACTCCACTTTTTATGACCTAAGATTTAAAAAATAACTGAAGAAATATAATTATAAATTTATGTTCATGTGTACACAATATGTAAAGACACAAGCTGTGCATTAGTAACAAAAGAGAAAGCATAAAGGTGTAGAGTTTTTGTATGTGACTGAAGTTAAGTTGGATCAATTTAAGATAGATAGTTGCAACTTTTGGCTGTTATACGTAATCTCCATAGTAACCAACAAGAAAGTATCTATACATACATACAAAACAAAATATATACAAAATGTGGCAAAATGTCAACTAAACACAACTAAAGTAACAATACAGTAATGGGGGACAAGAAAAAGTATAACACATATAGCAAACAATAAAATGGTAAAAGTTTGTGTTTCCCTATCAGTAATAACTTAAACATAAATGCATTAAACTTCCCAAACAAAAAGGCACTGATTGGCAGAATAGATTAAAAAACAAAACAAAATAACAGGACCCAAGTATATGCTATTCAAAGGACAAACTTTAGATCTAAAGACATACATAGGTTGAAGGTGAAGGAATGGAAAAATTACTTTATGCAAGAAGTAACCACAGAAAAGAGTGACCAAAAGAGAATTAGTATATGAGTCCATACTAACAACAGATAAAGGAGACTTTATATCAAACAGCCTTACAAAAGACAAATAAGATATATCATGATTAAAGAGTCAATTCATCAAGAAGATATAATAATTATAAAAATATGTGCACCAAACTTCAGGACTCCGAAATATAAGAAACTTTGCCAGAATTAAAATGAGAAAGAGATAGTTCCATAATAATAGTAGGAGACTTGAATGCCCCACTTTGAATAATGGGTAGAACAACCAGACAGAAAATCAATAAGGAAAAAGAGGATGTAACAACCTGATCCAGATAGAACATGCTGCCAAATCACAGCATGGTGCATATTTTTCTAAGAGCATATCGAAGTTCTCCAGGACAGTTCATGTGGTAGGCAACTAAATAAGGCATAATGCATTTTATTTTATTTTTTTGAAGATTTTATTGTTAAGTAATCTCCACATCCAACTTGCAGCTCTAACTCACAACCCTAAGACCAAGAGTCTCAGGCTCTAATGACTGAGCCAGTCAGGCACTCCTCATAATTGCATTTTTAAAGATTGAATTCATAAAATAAAATTCCAATCATAGTAGTAGAAAAGATATTAGAAATCAGCAGAAGAAAGAAAACTAAAATATTCCAAATATGTAGAAATTGAACAACACATTCTAGAACAACCAGTGGGTCAAAGAAGAAACCCAAAGGGAAACTAGTAAACATCTTAAGCCAAATGAAAACACAACAAACCAAAACAAGTGAGATGCACCAAAAGGAGTGCCAAGAGTTTATGGCTGTAAAATCTTACATTATAAAAAAAATAAAGTTCTCAAACCCTGAAGGTAAACTTTACTCATTAGGGAGCTAGAAGAAAGACAGATTAAATCCACAGTTAGCAGAGGAAAGGTATCAATAAAATTTTAGCAGGGATAAATAAAATAGAACCTAGAAATCAACAAAATGGGAAAATCATTAGCTAGACGGACAAAGAAAACTCCTAAATACTCAAATAACTAAAGTTGGAAATGAGAGAGGGAACCATATTACCTATTTTACAGAAATGGAAAAGGATTACAAAAGAGTAGTATAAACATTTCTATTCCAACAAACTGAACCACTTAGATGATTGTACACATTTCTAAAAACATACAATCTCTCAAGCCTGAATTATAAAGGAATATAAAATGTGATTAAAAGTAACTGGTAGGAAGATCAGACTAGTAATAAATTATCTCCCAAGAAAGAAAAACCCAGGACCAGATTGCTACACTGGTGTGTTCCATCAAACAGTAAAAGAAGAATTAGCCCTCATTCTTATCAAGTTCTTGCATAAAATAGAGGTAGGAAACATTTTCAAACTCATTTTATGAGGCCAATATTGCCCTGATAACAAAGCCAGACAAAAACGTTACAAAGAAAGAAAACTACAAATCAATGACCCCTGAGAATAGTGATGGAAAAATTCTAAACAAAATACTGACAAGCCAAATTCATCAACAAATTAAAAGTATTATATTCCATGCCCCAGTGATCTTCCTAGGGCATCTTTTTACTGACCTGATTTTCTCTCTTCATTTTTGAAGGAACACTCTAGATTCTCGTGTTTTGACAAGATTGAAATCAATCTAATTTCTTTTAAAATTGCTGATATAATTGTTATTTAATATTTATTTTTGTTTTATTCTGAAAAGATGAGCAGATTTTATTTTTGTTGCTAGTATTATAAACTTTTGGAATGATAATCATGGTGTAGATCAATTAATCAACCATGTTGAATACTTTGTACATTTTTAGTCCATAAACATATGTTTCAATTCTCAATAATCTTGAAATCTTTTGTTGATGACCAACTCTGCTCTTTGTTTCTAATCTTTCTTTCTAGAACTCCAATTATATAGAAGTTTTATTTCCTAAGTAGATGGTTTCTTTGAATATATACATAATATCATCTCTTCTTCTCTTTTATTTTCCATTTTCTTTTTTAAATTTGTCCTCATTTTCAGGGAATGTCTACTTTATCTTTCAATTCTCCAAATGTGTTTTCATTTTATTCTACCATATATTTAATTTTAAAAACAATTTTCCTTTGTTCTAGACATTTAATTATTTTATTTAGCTCTTTATTTGTCATAGTTTCATATTGTTTCCTATTTGTTTAACAATTGTAATTCTGAAGAGTGCCTGGGTGGCTCAGTCGGTTAAGCATCTGACTCTTATTTTCACCTTAGATCGGGATCTCCCAGTGTGTGAGTTTGAGCCTCTCATCAGGCTCTGCACTGACAGAACTGGGTCTGCATGGGGTTCTCTCTCCTCTGTCTCTACCCCTTCCCAACTCTCTCTCTCTCTGTCCCAAAATAAATTAATGTGAAAAAATAGTAATTCTTTAAAGCTCTTCTTCCTCTGAGACAGTGGAAATTGCATTTACTTCATTTCCCTCATTTTTTGCATTGGGGGTATTCATTTTATATCTATCAGGTTATACTTAAACAAAAATGAAATCGTTGATATGGTACCTGTTTAATGCTAACAAGTAGATCTGGGTTGATCAGAATCATGAGAGGACATTTTTACAGCCTTCTGCTGGCATTAGCATCAACATTTTGAAGCCAAAGGAAGGCGACTAACCTTTCCAAATAGTACCATTACCCTCAATTATCTATATGGAGTCCTAGGTCTGGACATACCCCTAGAGAATGAATCTCTATCTGTTACTAAAGAACATTTCAACTAAATCCCCCTCTTTTTGCCTACCCCTTTCCAACTTCTAACATTACAGGGCTGACTATCTTATCACTGTCTTTTCAAAAGAGTATGATACATAAGTTATTTCTCAGTTATCCCTTAGGGTTAAGGTTCCATTTCGTGTGTATCTGCTCAATCTTTAACCACCAGTTCATTTACTTTTCAGATTAACCATTGTTTGAGACCTGATGCTTCCCTGTCAGTTCTTATCTTTGTGTGGTTATGTCTTTTAAACAATCCTTTACTGTCATTAGTGATGCTTTGGGAGACTGTGATCAAGGATAAATGTTTTCTATCTTCATCTTTAAACAGGAGACTTCCTTTGATTTGTTTTTTCACTTATACACTGCAAGCAGGCTATTGTCCCTATAACTCCATCAAAATTTTCACCCACACAACTCCACAAGGTTACCAAAGACCTTTATCTTGTCAAAACCAAGGGTTAGTAGAATGTGTTTCAAAAGCTTTGATGTGCTAGACTCACTTTTGAAGGGTAAGTTTGGCACAACTTTGGGCTTTAAGAACTGAAAAGTATTATGCTAGGTAAAATAAGTCAGAGAGAGAGAGACACCGTATGTTTTCACTCATACGTGGATCTTGAGAAACTTGAGAAGACCATGAGGGAGGGGCAGGGGAAAAAGTTACAGAGAGGGAGGGAGGCAAACCATAAGAGACTCTTAAATACAGAGAACAAACTGAGGGTTGATGGGGGGGGAGGGGAAAATGGGTGATGGGCACAGAGGAGGGCACTTGTTGGGATGAGCACTGGATGTTGTATGTAAGCAATGAACCATGGGGCTCTACCCCTAAAGCCAAGAGCACACTTTACACATTTGTATGTTAGCCCATTTGACAATAAATTATATTTTTAAAAAAGAAGGTAACACAAAAACATATTGTGGACCTTTGGAGTTCCTTGTGAACACACAAAGTTACAAATGTCAGATATATTTGGAGTTGCACAATACAAAGAAAATGACAAATTTATTGCATTTTATGAACAGTTTCTATGAGCCCATTATTTCAGATAAGCTGCTATATGTTAATGACACACAGATGAACATTCCAGGAATTCAGAACCTTGTTAAGAAACACCTATAAAAATATAAAATTGGATATTCTCATTGGGACCTGGAAAACATGTCACAAAATCAAAGTGCCGGAATAATTTAGCATTATCTAGAAGTTAATGAAGACATCCTCAAGATGGTTCTGGGCATGAGACGTGAAGCAAGAGAAGCCATTTGTTGGGTAGACAGGAAGGAAAGAAAGCAGATGAGCATTAGCATGAACTAAGGAAAGGGAGTATTTACTGCACAACAGCATGGCACCACACAAATTACCCTATAAGCTGACACCACGAAAAGGGATCTTAGTACTCTATGGGGAAATTCAGTAATCTTACATAGCCTTTAAAAATGCTTTGTCAAACCCTTGTAAATGTTACTAATGGAGCGCCTGGGTGGCTCAATTGGTTGGGTGTCCAACTTTGGCTTAGGTCATGATCTCTGGACTCTGTTCTGACAGCTCAGAGGTTGGAGCCTGCTTTGGATTCTGTGTCTCCCTCTCTCTCTGCCCTTCCCTCCCTCCCTCGCTCTCTGTCTCTCAAAATAAAATAAAGACATTAAATAAATATAAAAATGTTACTATTGGTTATAAATGTAAAGGGGGCTTTAAAAATACCAGAATTAATATTCACTTAGTACATTGATCTAAAACATTGAGAATTAAATGGTTTATTTCTTTATAAAATATTTATAAATAGTACTTGCCTTCCTCTAGTCCTATAACTTGGGATACAGAGTAAGCATCTTTTCTGTGCTTGTGCAAATTTTTATATACCTTCTGTGTTTGGATCAGCTTCCAGCACATTACCCTCCATTCTTTAATTTGGTGAAATAACTCTAAGAGTTCCTTCCACGTGAAGTTTTTTGGCATCACCACTTTCTTTGAGATATCTTCATCTTTTTCATTATAGCCACTTTCCTCATTTATGTTGGTAAATACATCTTTGCTAAACTCCTCTAGCTGAATCTCTAGAATCTTTCAATGGCAGCATCGCCAACACTGTGATTGTCAGCTGTTTCTTCAATAATAGATGTTTTGCTTGGTTCAAATTTTTTTTCTAACATTGTAACTTGTTTTTGCTGCTTTAATCTTTATTGCTCATTTTTTTCTTTCAATGATCTATTTTTGTAAAGTGTCACGTGAAGTTATCCCTGAGAAACCAAGGAGTGACATGATGACACACCTTGTTGTACATGCATGAACTGAAGAACAGAAGCATAGCAACCAACTCCCACAGAGTTTAATAGTTGTTACCTGATTGGTCATTGATTGTGATGCGGGTCTGTTACTTACCCAATGATTTGTGGACTGAAGAGCCAACAGCCAAGTTTGTACCTCATGCAGTTACTCACTGTTTTAGGCTATGGTGACTGGAGTTTGAACTATGTAGTTGGGGACAGATGCTATTTATGTAAATTATGAAAATTAAAATTCATTAACATCAGTGCTACACCAAATGGGACATCCTTTAAGAACAGTCAAATGGGGAGCACCTGGATGGCTCCATCAGTTAAGTGTCGGACTTCAGCTCAGGTCATGGTTTCATGGTTTGTGGGCTCAAGCCCGTGTTGGGTCTGTGCTGACAGCTTGGAGCCTAGAGCCTTCTTTGGCTTTTGTTTCTCCCTCTCTGTTCTTCCCCCACCTGTACTCTGTCTCTGTCTCTCAAAAATAAATAAACCCTAAAACATATTTCTTTAAGAACAGTCAAATGAATGAGATATAAGTATAGGACAAAATATACAGGATGAGAAAGAGCATACTTACAGGGGTATCAGCCCTCTGCTTAGATATTGGGGCACTGTTATAACATTCTCAGTTATATTTAATAACTATTGTTCTTACATGTAGACACACAGCCTCTCATTGGACCTTTGGATATACACTTCATACAATGTCCTGGTAGATATAATCTATATTATTTCAGAACTTTTTGTTTGCTATTAAGTACAGGCCTCTACAAGTAGCTCTTCTATAAATGACAGTTACTCTTTTTTTTCTCTCTTTTTCTCTCTTTCTTTCTTCTTTCTTTCTTTCTTTCTTTCAGAGAGAGAGAGAGAATCTTAAGCAGGCTCCATGCTCAGCCTGATATAGGGCTCTATCCTGTGACCCTGGGATGATGACCTGAGTCAAAATCAGGAGTCAGACACTCAACAGATTTGAGCCCCACCCAGGCAACTCAATTTATAGTTTTAACCAGTAAAAATGTGTAACACTTTAGAATAGTTATAATACTAAAATATTATCAACTATAAAAAAGATCATCTTTTATGTTTAAGTAGTCACTTTAAATATCGTGTTTATTTATCTGCCAGAGAGAAAGTGTAGGTATGAAACTACCTAGTTCACAACTGACATCCTTCCCAATTGACATCCTGGAGCTATTTCTCAGATTCTACTGGCCATTGGCGCTCCCTTTTCATTTCTTGCCTTGAAGGAGCTTCTGCTTATGAAAACTCAGTGGACCACCTGGAGGAACATTCCTTTCACCTGGGCTTCTTCCTTCAATAGACAGTGATACTTTTTTGTGTGGTTTCTATTGTTGTTGCTGACTTAGGCCTTTTGAGTTGATGGTTTTGAAGCTCTAGCAATTTTTTTTTAATCTGTAAAAGGCATTTATTCCAAGAATCTAAAATTTGGACAAAGAATATTGAACTGTTTAGAAAAAGCCTACACAGGATTTTGTTGTTTCTTCCTAATACATTAACAACCTAGCAAAAGGAAAAAAGAAAGGCTTTTTAAAATGATACCACTACAATTTGTCTGCAGTTATGAGATGTAAAATATTCCTGTTCTATTGAAGTAAAAGCTGCAAACTTTGGTAAAGTTAGAAAAATTAACAAGTCATTCAAAAAAAATTTACAAAACTGAAAAAGAAAACAACAACAACAACAACAAAATGAAAACAAAACCATGAAACACAACCAAACCCTAAGTTATAGCTTTCTTGATACATGTACAATAACTACACAAAATTCCATTCAGAAAAAAGTACTTACAAAATATTCCCGGGAGGCCTGGGTGGCTCAGGTGCTTAAGCGTCCAACTTCGGCTCAGGTCATGATCACATGGTTCGTGGGTTCGAGCCCTGCTTCAGGCTCCGTGCTGACAGCTCAGAGCCTGGAGCCTGCTTCAGAATCTCTCTCTCTCTCTCTCTCTCTCTCTCTCTCTCTCACCCTCCCCTGCTTGCACTGTCTCTGGTATCTCAAAAATAAATTTAAAAAATTTAAAACAATTTTAAAAAATCCCTCTTAGAATTCTCAATCAGGGAGTTGAAAATTCAGTGGGAAGGATGGACACAAATGAAATCGCCCCCACTCACTCACCCGGTATCTGGAAGAACAGGACATATATGCTCATCTAAGAAGCTCCACAGGCTTGTTGAATTCCAAGCAAGGCAAAACATGGAAAGCTAGATATATGAGATCAAGAGCTTACCTATCAGTTCGAAGATCCAGCCCAGAGCTAACACAAAAGCAAGTGAGAAAAGGGGGCTGTGGCTGTTTCTATGTCTGCCTGTCAATCATCGGAAGCCATGGTCCAGCCCAGCCAGTGAGACGTGTGTCAGAGGAAAACCCAGAGCTTGTCTCCTAATTTTGAATTTATAGTTCAGAGAGCAAACGATTCCTTTACTCCTATGATACTGAACGGGAAAGAGGATGGACTCAAAGTGTTCCATTCAGTGATTATAAGGAAAGACATAGATTCGATCCATACATTGTGTGTTTTAGTATTTGGTCACTTCCTCATGTGGCTTAGAAATAGCATCTGGAGAGACGGACAAAACAAAGCAAAGCAGAAACTGAAAAGAATAGAAACCCGAAGGGCAAGGGTAAAATGAATGCATTATGATGGACTCTTCACAAAGAAGTGTACCTTTGTGATTTTTCATTAGTCACACTATTTTTCATATCATTCTTGGCTGTGTCTTGACACTTAATAGTTTTGTGTTCATGATCTGAATCGTCATGCAGGTATAAGAAGGAAAGGAGTAAAATGATAACATTTGCCTAACCAATGGCCTGGAAACCTTTGCCTTGGCCAGACTGTGAAAATTATGAAGTAAATGGTGTGTTTTATATTTCCGTTCATATGTTCAGTGTCCTGTCAGATTTTCTCATCAGGGGCTCTGTAAGTAGCTATATCTGGCCTTTCCATATATCTTCTTACTAAATGAGCATTCAGCTTTTTGCATCACTTGAAAGAAGGTGACAAATCAGCATTTCTCTCTAAATAAATTGTAGCTTAGAATGTAAAGCACTATTTTTTTTCTCTCTCTTCCATTTCCTTATTGTAATAGAGTCTAACAAACACCATCTTGTGGAAACTTTTCAGTGTTATTTTTAAGAGTTAATTTTTAGTTAACATTTTCTATGGCCATCAAAGACTGTCATATACATTAGGACATTACTACAACTTAGACTGGTATCCTTTTTTATCTTCTTCTAATCTTTTCTACAAGTATGTATTTTACGTAAAATTTAAATCTTATTTCCAAGGTTAAGTGGTTATGCAAGACAATTGCGAAGAGATCATTAAGTGTTTGGGAGTCTTCCTGCCCTAAATTTTATGTTTTTTCCATTTATTGCAGCAATGAAATGGGGACATTTTGTGATTTTACTTTCAACTATGTAGAATATTTATATCGTGACATGGATACGACCCTTAAATGATTTATATATTATATAAAATATACTTGAAAAAGTATATTTTAAGTACAATGACTTCACAAGCTCTCCTCCTTGCTTGCTAAGGGAAGGGTATGCTGGAAATGTTGTGACCAGACTCAGTGAGAACAGGATTCCAGTTTGATCCCATAGACACTAATTTTTCAACAACTCTTCACCAAGGCTTGAGAGATTGGAAGGAAAGTAAGACATACGTTGTTCACAGGGAAAGCTAGTTAATAGATAATCGTAGATCAGGGTGTGAAATCTTATAAGCGGAAGATGAGGAGAAATATCTTAGAGAAGAACTCCTTTCTCCTCCAAAGGAAAACTACCTTTCTGATTTTTTATCATCACAGATTGGTTTTACCTATTCTGGAACTTCATGCAAACAGAAACATCCAGAATGTACTCTGGTGCAGCACACGGTGATTTTGAGGTTTATTCATGTTGTCATGTGTTTATCATTAAACATGGCTCCTTTTCACTCACAAGGAGTTTATGTATCCATTTCCCCTTGCTTCATACTTTGATTGTTTTTAGTTAGGGGCCAAGAACTGCAGAACTCTTGGCTCATACTGACTCCATCCAAACCTTTGCATGATGAGATGACCAACTTCCCACATGGCTTCAAGTACCCTAAGGAAGTCATCCCTAGAAGGACCCTCGTCCCCTATTAAAACACCTGCCTGAGAAAACTCAAAACTTCCAGAAGAATTTATTGTTCCTTCCAGCCAACACCTGATATATCCCCCTGACTTCCCTTTCCTAAAGCAGTTAGTAAAATTACAATTGTAAATCTTTCCTCTGTCCCTTTGAGGAGTATATGTGCCTTCTACCATTCAGGAGTGTCTTTCTCAAGCTGAAAGCCATTCTTTTAAAAGGTAACCATCACACAGCTGTATGAAAAACAATCAATCACATAAATATGGAGTCATCTCTAGCTCATCTAGTATGTTCCAATGATATACTCATTTACCTGCCTTTAAAATAACATTATCCATACTACATTGATTACTGTAGCTCTATAGTAAGTAGATAAATCACGTTGCTTAGTTCTTCCACATTTGTTCTTTCTTCCCCAAGACTAGTTTGATAACACAAGGTCCTCTGAATTTCCATAAAAACTTAAGAATTAGGGTTTTTTATGCTAATATTCCCACTGGGATTTTTATTGTGATTTCATTGAAGACAGTGGATGTGTTAATAATACTCAAGTTTCTAACTCAGGTCACAAGTTAAGAAATGACTGAAGGCTTAGAAGCATTCTGTTCAGAAGGTAGAAGAGTCAGAAAGAATTCTTCCCTAGAGCCTCCTAAGGGCTGCCAATAGGTTGATTTCAGATTTTTAGTCCCTAGCATTAGGACAGAATAATTTTCTGTTGTCTAGGCTGGGGGTAATTTCTTATGGAAGTCCTAGGGTATTAATACAGAGGAGATTCCTAAGAAATAGGACAGCCAAAAAAATAGTTTCAAACAGAGAGGGAGGCTCTTAAATACTGAGAACAAACTGAGGGTTGATAGGGTGCAGAGAAGAGAGGGAAAATGGATGATGGGCATTGAGGAGGGCACTTTTTGGGATAAGCACTGGGTGTTGTATGTAAGCGATGAACCATGGGAATCTGCTCCCAAAGCCAAGAGCACACTACACACACTGATGTTAGCTAACTTGACAATAAGTTATACTTAGAAAAATAAAATAAAATATTAAAAATATTTTTAAAAATAGGGTAGCCAAGGAAAACAAGAATTAAATGTGTAATGTGTCTTCGTTTTTAGGTCTCAATTTCCTCTTTTATAAAATGAAGACGTGACTAGATAATATGTAAAGTTCCCTGGCATATTTTATAATTTCCCAGCATGATGGTGAAGATGTGATTTGAGTTCTTCATCAAACATAACCTGAATAATGCTCATGAGAATTTCAATTATATTCTATTTTTCCTGATTTTTAGAATGAATGGATCCCATCCTTTGCCGTGTATCCAATCATATGGCCAGACGTGAGATTCCTTTCTAGTGCACCTATTTCAATTTGTGTTTGTGTCATTTCATTCCAATGAGCAGGTATCAAGGGCATCTTAAATTATAAATATTTTATATATTTGCTCATCCTGGATCAAGGTCATTTCTAGAAGTCATAGGTCTGCAAAGGAAACTAAAGCCTGTGAATAACAAAGATTATTAAATTTGATTCACCTTTGGTGAACATTCTAAGTGCCAAATGTTCAGATTTTTTTATATAGTACAGTAATGGAGAGATGCCTTTAGGGGGACTTTCTCTATCTCCTATAAAACTACCACTAGCAACACTTGTAAACAAAAAGAAGCATATTAAAGAACATGGATTGTTCATCTAGAAACACATTCAATCATGGTCATCTAGAAACATTTATTTTCCTATGTAATGCTTCTCTTAACAACACATTTTTTTTGCCTTTAAAAAATGATTGCCTTACAGAGTCGAACTGTAAGCTAATCATCATTAATAAAATCAGAAACTCTAATGCCTCTTGTTGATGTAAGTTTGTGCATAAGTGTATACATGAACCTATATAATTTGAAACTGACCTTTTAGAATTCATACTGAGAAACAAGAGACAATAGAGCAAGATTCAACGGGCTTGAAGTTACGTTCACTGGCATTCAAAGTCTTTAGTTTTGTCTTTACTGCAAGCTAAGTAGTTGGTTCAAGAGAAAACTATAAGCACAGTTATAAGTTCAAACCCAGTTCCTCAGACTGGGCCGACACAGAATAAAAGAAAACATTGGTTTTCAGACTTCATTGTATATCAGAATCTCCTGAGGGCTTGTTAAAACACAGATTGCCAAGCCCCACCTCCAGACTCTTGGAAGTCTGATGACAGGTCCAAGAATTTATATTTCTTTTTTTTAATGTTTTTATTTTTAGTTTTGAGAGAGAGAAAGAGAGACAGAGCATGAGTGGGGGAGGGTCAGACAGCAAGTGAGACACAGAATCCAAAGCAGGCTCCAAGCTCTGAGCTGTCAGCACAGAGCCTGATCAGGGCTCAAACCCATAAGCCATGAGATCATGACCTGAGCCAAAGTCAGATGCTTAACTGACTGAGCCACCCAGGCATCCCAAGAGTTTATATTCCTAACAAATGTCCAGCTCCAGTTGGTGTTGATGGCCTGGGTGCTCTCCTCTGACAACTGTTGATGATGATGTGCTCCTGAGCATGTTTGAGATCAAGATGCTAGTGGCTTCACTTGGCCGGGGCATCTGAAACATAAATAAGTTCTGAGTCTTAACCTAGCTCGAGGGTGGAGGTGAGCCATTCTGTCAGGCTCCAGCAGAAGGCACAGGATCATCTGGAAAGAGGCGGGGTGAGAGGCACTGATTTGAAATCCAGCTGCAGAAGTTGGCAGAGGCAAGAGGTGTTTGAAGCAAGTCCAGTGTTTGAAGGCTTCTGTGTAGGACGAGAGTGACCCCAAACCCATTAAAAATACAAATGACAGAAACACAGCCAACATGCAGACCTGAAGAATCACTACGGCCAGAGAGAATAATTCCAGCAAACGAACTCTGCAATTTGAGAGCACAACTTTCCTATGAATGATGTAACATAAAGGCTTCACTTGTAGGGGTATATCCTGATGTTTCTTGTGAACGAGCTAGGGCTTAGAGACAGAAGGAGGGTTACGGAGTCAGTATTTCCACTCTATGCATTGGGTGGTCTTGGATAAGTTGCTTCATTTTTCTAGTCTTTCAATTATAAAAGAAGACTCTTTATACAATATCTTTTATGGATTATAAGAATAATAAAACATAGTAAAGAATGTGAAGATAGTTTTTAATGTTCAGTAGAAGTAACTAAAATTTTGCCTTATTCTTTGCCCCTATTGCCAGGTAGGTGTTTTGAAATGTCAAGAGTTAAGGTAAGTAACTATAGCTGCAAACATCCTGTGACTAAATTAGGTCTTTTTGGCTTCTTAACACTGAGAAGAGAGAAGATTAAGGGCAGACATTTTATAGTTTATTTTTCTTCATTCCCAATTTTCACAAGGAGTCAATACCATCCTTTAGTGGAGTAATAAAACGAAAATCAACATGACATCCACGATTTACTAGGCAAGCCAAAATACCTTCCTAGGGGGTTTTGATAATGAAATACTGTCACTCACTTCATCCATTTCAAAATCAAATGGAAGGCCTGAGGGAAAATCTCCCTGAAGAATTAACATTTTTTCATGTTGCATAAACATATAATACAATAATTTTAGAGTGGAAGCAATATTTTCCCAAGTGTCAGAAAAAGAGGAAGAAGGTAAAATGGTAAATTGAAATGAGCCTGAAGAGTTCCATGTTCAAATTTATATTTTCTAAGGTATATTTACAATGGTTAGTAATCCCTCTGCAATCTGATTGGCACTTTTTTTCCTCATATGTGGTTGCTGTTTTTTCTAAATGATTCTCATCTTGTTGGAAATAGGCTCAGAAATGGGTGCTTTCATTTTTTTTCCTTCATATGACTAAGTTCCATGGAATCCAATGCATAGTAAGCATTTGAGCCCAATCCACAAGATTAGCAATAACAGCAGACAACAAATGAATACTTTGTACTATTTTGTTCAATCTGTTTTGGAAAAGATTCTGATTAATAAAGGTGCCTCTTAAATAGCCTGTCTTCATGTTCTTTAGATGAGGGGGAATCTTTTTTGCTCTTTAAAAATCCAAAATTATAACAGCTGATGTTGGAGTGCCTTGTACTAACATGGAGAGAAAAGGAGACTGCTATTTTAATTTTTCTTTTGTGGATTTGTCCACTTCTGATCTCTGAAGAAAGTTTCCATTTTTCAAATGTTAGTGGTCATAGAGTATAATGAAAGAAAAAAGACATGGCATCTGCCCATGAGATGCTTGTAGATATTATGAAATCACCTTGGAAATCCACTGGTTATACTATAGCATCACACACACACACACACACACACACACACACACACACACACACACCCTTGGTATTCTACTGAGTACTACTTTCTATTGTGTGGAAAGAGAACATATTTTCTCTAAAATACAAATTACAATTATCACTTTTTTTCAACTAATTTTTTGGTGTTATCTAAATTGTAGTTTCAGGTACTTTTCTTCTCTATGTGTTCACTATAACCTCCCCTCAAAAAACATCACAGTCAAAAACACTTATTCCCCTCTGCTCCATGTTTTCTTATACCTGTAGTCCTGGCTCAGACTCCTTTCCATCTCTACAGTCAAAGAAATTCTCTTCTCCATTTGAAAGATTCCTTCCTGCTCCCATTTTAGTGGTAAAAAAATTAAGCAATAATAAAAGACTATAATGATAGGTGGTCCCCTTTTTTATCAGTCTGCTCTCCCCGTCCTGCCTGCCGCCAGAGGGAGCCAGTTTTTGATTTTGAACAATCAATATTTATTAACCATATCATGTTTGAGACATCCCTTCCTTCATTTATTCACTTAAAATATTACTTGCATCACAGGTATATGGAAGCCATCATTTTAGGCACAAGTGATTTGAACTTGAAATAGACCAAAGACAGGTGTTGGCTATATACTGCCGAGTGGTACATTTTAAGTTGCCTATGATGAGGGACAAGATCTTTTCCCCCCAATCCATCATATATTGATATGTCTATACTATAGTACTGGAAAGAAGTAAAAACATAAAAATTACAAACAAAAGTTCAATTATTTTATTCAACAAACACAAAATCACTCTGTCAAATTGCAATGCAAGAATCTATACCCTTATTCTCCAGTTCTTCAAAGACGCCAACTTGCCATTGGATACCAGCAAAGTAGTTCTCTTGAAGGGAAGAAGCATTCGTGTTGGTTACAGGACACAGACCCAGTTAGGGACCAACTATCCTTGAATTCCTCTTACCCACTAGCTCCAAGGTTATTTCTTCTGCCACCCTTCAGGGTGTTGAGGGCCCCTTCTCTTTAGAAGATAAGCTTTCATGTGATTGTCCTGGATCATTAAAGAAGAGGGTATATTCAGGGGCGCCTGAGTGGCATTTGATTCCTGCTCAGGTCATGATCTCACAATTCATGGGTTCAAGCCCCACATTGGGCTCTATGCTGACAGCTCAGAACCTGGAGCCTGCTTTGGATTCTGTGTATCCTTCCTCTCTCTGCCCCTCCCTTGCTTGTGTTCTCTCTCAAAAATAAATAAATATTAACAGTTTTTAAAGAAGAGAGTATATTCAAATGGAGTGTTCCAGACGGAACGCACAAAATCCTTGGCAGAGCTTGGAATTCTTCTTCTAGGGATTCACAGGCAATGGATCAGAGATGTTTAATTAACTGCAAATAATATGTTTCATGCCCTTTAAAACCCATTAAACTTAGGTTACTTATGGTTTTTTGTAGGAAAGTTGAACATATAAGTTGCTAAAATGTCCTCACCCCCTTTTCTCTACTTTCCAAATGTGTAGTAATATCTCTACCTTCGTTTACTTTGGTGATCTTTATTACATAGCACACCTGCAGGTGCACACACTCAAACTGTATATGTGTACACTTAAGTCAATATTTCTCATTTCTTCACTTTTATAACTTCTCTTAACTTCTTCCATTAAAAATTGACATATTAGCATCCTGACATATACAAAGGCCTCTCATTCTGTTTCTACTTCCTGATGCTTGTCATGTGCATCTTCCTAAGGATGGTGTTACGTATACTTTTCTGTTTTATAACTACAATTAAGTTTCCTACACATCATTCTATATTTTGTTTGTTACACAGAGTTTTAGATCTCTAGTGCTCATGATTAAAGCTGGTGGATCCTTAGGATTGCATTTCCTTTTTCAGAATCCCACTGTAAAAGCAGTGGGCACAAGTGCAAGGTACTTGCACTCCATCAAGTACTCAAAATACGGCGGTTTGGTTGACTTTTCCTGAGCAACAACCTCTTTGTCTTTCTTTTGTTTACTTGCTAGTTTCTCTCTGAGTTTTTTAAAATTAGGTTTTGCTTTTATTATTGTTCTTTACTCACCTTATGAAGGATGTTTTGTAACCTTGCTTATGTTATACACCTTATTGAAATTATTCCATTTTTATCCTGAAAAATACATGTTTCATGGAAGTCTCTGAAATGGGATTCTAATTCAGACCAAATAAAATACTTGCCAGAATTATGGACAATGGCTATCCTGAGATTTCTCCCATGAACTGTTTTATAATCCGCGTGGCTCAATTTTGTGACAGCTATGCTTTGTTAGCTGAAATAGATCTCCAAGTGTCCTCCTCAGAAAGTGTGTATGAAACACAAATGCATTGATTCCGTACAATAACAGCATTTTGAAAACCTATTTTAGTAAAGCTTAAGCTGAAGCATATGCTCAAAATGATTTTTCCTCAGAAACTTGTTGTGCCCTTTTCTGCTGGTGGGTCACTGGCAGGGGAGACAGACACTCTGAGCTAACTCGAAATATTAGCTAAATACCGGCTTCAATGTTACTGATGAAACATCTTTTAACAAAATAATTCACATTCTTATTTTATCTTATTTTTATCTAGCAATATCCTATTCAGACATTGTTTTATTGTGTTAAATTTCATAACAATATGCCTGAGTGTGGCCCATTAAAATATCTTTTGTAGGGGCACCTGGGTGGCTCAGTCGGTTGAGCGTCCAGTTCTGGCTCTGGTCATGATCTCACGGTTTGTGGGTTCGGGCCCCGCGTCGGGCTCTGTGCTGACTACTAGCTCAGAGCCTGGAGCTTGCTTCAGATTCTGTATCTCCTGCTCTCTCTGACCCTCCCCTGCTCACACTGTCTCTCTCTGTCTCTCAAAAATAAAAAAATAAAAAGCATTAATAAAATATCTTTTGTATATCCTCATGTTATTAAGCCCTTTAAATTTGAAGGGCCGTATCTTTCCAGATGGGAAAAACTTACTTGTCCCTACATGTAAGTTCTTATTACACATGAGTTATTTTAACCATGCAGGAATTATTGTTACTGTATATTAATTATTTATTATTTATTTCTTCTGTGTCTTTTCTGTTATCACCTCTCCATTTAAATTCACATGCCAGAATCATTCCTGGTTCTGGAGTGTTCCTTTTTCTCTCATATCCTGCCCAGTTCTCTTTCTTTGCCTTTTTCTTTTTTTTTGAAACAATATTCTTTGTGTGTGTCCTTACTGAGGTCTCTTGGTCTTTGGCTTGTGTTCAGGTAATATTTCAACAGAGACTTCATCCGTTGTGCTATAAAGTTCAGTGGGTGTCAGTCAATGGATAACATGATGTGCCCATAATTACAAACTGTGTACAAATATACTTAAGCCTATATTTCCTCATTGGCATATCATAAGGAAGAGACCCACCGACCTAAAGATCCTTCGCATAGTCATGTTTTTAACACTTGGTGCTCCTTCATTGCTCTCCAACTTCTGGTACAACTTTTGTATTCTTTTATCTTAATATTTTCTCCTTAATGATGTCCTTCAAGTATATGTTGCCCTTTGTGTGTCCACTTGTATTTTACAATGAGGGACTGAATAGGAGTCCTTTGCCTAGAAGTGTTGGATATGACAGAATTATAGAACGTAGGATCTACTAGCTTTGCCTGAGTGAATGAGTGTGCAGAGACCCTGGAGTTGGCAGAAGGAGGATGCATTCAATATACGATTCCAAAAACAACAGCACCTATTTCAATTTAGGTAGGATAGATCAACCACCTCCTCGGATAGAGTCCCACACATTAGCAAACTGGGGCTTTTGCTTCAAAACTTTGTTGAAATCTCTCATCTAATGAAGGCTTACCTTCTCATTACATCTCATAATTGTGCATCGAGAATTATAACTTATTTTTTCATGATTTCAGTAGGATCTTGGGAGCCATTAGACTCAGTCTTGTATGCAAATTCTGACACAAGGTAAGTACTGTCATACTTTCTAGACCAAAAGACATGGTACTTAACACTTAAGATATGCTATTGTGTTGTAAATATTTTTGATATCTTCTTTTTTCTATATAAACTTAAGAATAAAAGCTGTGAGGGCACCTGCATGGGTCAGGTGGAAAATGTCTGACTCTTAATTTCAGCTCACGTTATGATCTCACTGTTGTAGGGTTGAGCCCCATGTCAGGCTCAGCACGGAACATGGAGCCTGCTTGGGATTCTCTCTCCCTTTCTCTGCCCCTCCTTCCCTCTCTCAAATAAATAAATAAAACTTTAAAAAAGTGGGTCAATTGGCAAGAACAGGGGTTGTTTATCTCTGATTCTTCCTCCAGTCTCAGGAGAGAACTTCTTAGTTGTCTCTTTCCCTACTTCTTTCTACTAAACTTTGAGTCAATCTATTGTTTTGCTTGTTGCTAGTACTATCATCATTGAGCTCCTAGCCTCCTCTTATTTGCTGACTACCAGGATGTTCTTTAAGCATAAATTTTGCTTGCTCTGTATCAAATAAAGTCATTCCCTTTAGAGACAGCTCCAGAAATCTCTGTTCTTACAGTGTGATTCACCTCTGGGTAGAACATCTATGCCATTGCACTGGGCCTGGGCACAATGGCATTCTTCCAGATGGACATACCTACACGATGGGTTGAGTATCATGTGGGGATGATAGCCCCTGGTCTTCATGGTTTGGCTCTTTCATCATGGAGCCAGCAGTCTGTAGCAAGCTGGGGCAGAGCCAATGAATTCCCAGTATTCTCTCAACCCCCTGTGACTGGGGTAACAGCTTCTGTTTTATGAATGGGGTTTTGATGAAAGAGGAAACACCAATCCTCTTGGCCACAGCTACCTGGAAGGGAACTGCTGCAACATATTGCTGGGAAGGAGGATGAGAGAGAGAGATACTGGCTACCTTCACCTCCTAGAGTAAAACCATAGCTTTAGATTGGGTATTGGGAGAAGAAAATATTTCTTGTATTGGCCACAGACATGTAGGATAGAGTTTCCTTCACATTGAGTTGGGTATGAAGGTTGAGGCAGACACAGATCATGGATCATATGCCACACACACACACACACACACACACACATATAGATACATCCATGTATACATATGCACATGTGAAGATGCTTGTTCTTACTAATATTTAATAGATTTTCTTAAATAAACATTTCTTCATTTTATATGTACTTTTAGGAAAAATTCCAGAGAATTGTATTTTTTAATATCATTTTTATTTTACCAGTGAAATGGTTACTTCGTGGGGGAGAGGGTCTGCTGAAAGTCCTTACACAGCCATTCTGGAAGTGAGAGAGAAAATTTTTGACTATATAAAATTTACTCTAAGGGCAGAGAGATTTGGAAAATAAAATAAAACCAGTCTTTGCAGGCTTAACAACAACATGTAGCAACAAAATGCTTTTTAAAGGTCTCAGAACTGGTGCAGAGTTTTGAAATATGAGTGCGATTATGATATAAAGATGCCTATGGCATTAATACATGTGAGGGGTCATTAAAGCACTGAATAGAGTTCATAAACCTTTGCTTTATTGGAAACCATTTATTTAATTTATATGAAATGCCACAATACATCCAGAAGTCTTACTTAATAATACCCCTAGAAATTTCAGGAGGAAATTAGCCACAATTATTTTTCTAGGATATGAGCAAAAAGGACTTATCATATTTAAAGAATAAGGAATGGGTAAGGACATAGTTCATTCAAATTGGTGCTTGAGGATGGTCCATTTAAACAGCAACAGATGACCATGTCTGATCACAGTCCCGAGAGCTTCTTGCATTGTGTAGAAGACACAAAAGGCAATCTCTTGGATAAAAATGAACATTGACTAATTCATTAACACTTCATGATAAAATGTGAAAGATAAACTCGTAGTCTTTCCTTTCACTTTGCTTGCAGTTCTTATGATGCAATCAGCTACTATTTCAGATATGCAAGTGCTTTCACTCCAGTTTCATAGTTTGAGTTTATTGTTTGGAATCATAGTAATCTTTATTTAGCAGTTGAAAGATTATTTTCTCAAGATTTTTCTTCTTTAATTATTACCACCGATGCAACACAAGAAAAACTGGCTTTTCCATTGTCATGATCTCTCCTCCATTTTTCTGGTAGTCCAGCCATCGACATTGTCATCTTCGTGACAGCTAAAACTGGAAAAACTCTCAGGTGACAATTATCCAGTAAATTGGATTTGGGTTACTTGTGTCTAAGTCATGGCATTATCAGAGCTCCCACTGTGCTTTCTCAAGCCCTGCTTCCCTAGGCGGTCACAGTTATTGATTCCAAAATACCCACTTTTATGGATTAAGATCAATACTTGATTCTTCATCACAAACTCTGCCTCTCAACTAACTCTCATTGACTACTGCCTTCACTTGCCACTATCCTAACAACAATAACAAAAATCTTGTCCCTTCTAGTTACCCTTGAACACACTGAGAATTGGATAAATAAATGCATTCTTTTTGTAGTTTCTTTGCCCACTCGATAGAATTCTTGATCATGTTCTAGCTATAACTTGTCTGAAATTATTGAAACTGTGCAGTGAAAGTGGGGCAAGTATAACCTCTCAAAGAATGATTCTCTTTAGATTCATGACAATTGGAGAAAATATTTCTTTCTACACTGTAGGATGCAGGTGACAGATAGGCTTAAGGTCCTCATAAGTCCATAACTGATCAGGAGAAAGGCTTTAAGATTAAGTGGTTCCAAAGTATATATTCTGATATGCCATGTTAAAATTCATTTTGTATCTGGAGGAATTTTTGTCATACCTTCACCAGTGAGATTAAGGCAATGACTATATTGCTTATCTTTGCTCTATAAACTGTATTATTCTAACTTAAATTGACTTTTGGATCACCCACTTTAATAATTACTTTACTCTCTAATATCTGTCCTTTTTCCTGCCTGGATTTCTATGTGATATCATGTTTTTTTCATGCTAGAAGGCCATGTAACTGTCCTGCTCTCCTGGAAAACCTCTAGCCCAGTCCTCACAAATTTACAGTAGCTGTATTTCCTATTGATGACCTATTATCTCTTGATCATTTGGCATCTTCAGTGTGAAACCTAGCTCATGGCAACACTATAGGCTTCCCAAACAAAACAAAGATGGTGTGAACACAAGATGGAACCAAGATAATTTTCTATTAACAAGTGAACTTATTTTCCAGTTACAGAAATGGGTGCACTGAGAAAAACAAAACACATACTTTTCTAGGTATTTTTGTAAAGAACTGACCCTCAGTCCTAACCCCAAACTTGACAGTGTTTCTGGCAATCATGAGGATTTGTCAGCAAACAAACCACTATCCTCTAATTGAACTCACAGTATTAACAGACAAGAAAGTCTCTTTTAGATTTGTTAATCTTCTGGAAAGGCTTTATAATCTCCTACTAGAACCATTTATAACCTGCATTAGAAGGGTCAAATCTTCTGCCAGAAGCAAAAATTTGCCCCCATACTTGCAAGAGGAGAGGGGCCTCACACATTTACTCTCTCACTGGGCTGTCATGTGGCCATTCTAAAGAGGTGTCCAGAGTCACTTCTAAACTCTCTTCATTGAGACTGTACTGGTCAGCTACGCCGTCATAACAAAATACCACACAATGCCATTTTGTGGCTTAAACAACAAATTTTATTTTTCACAGTTCTGAAGGCTGGAAGTTCAACCTGAAGGTACAGTCAGGGTTGGTTTGGGTGATCTATTCCTGGTTTGGAGATAACTGTCCCCTTGCTTTGTCCTTACATGATTTTTCCTCTGTGCTCCGGTGGAGACAAGGAATCTCTGGTATGCCTTCCTCTTATTAGGTCCCTACCTTCATGACTTCACTTAACCTTAATTACTTCTTCAAAGGTTTCATCTCTAAATACAATCCTACTGGAGGTTGCAGCTTCAATGTATGGATTTTGGGGATTTGGAATTCAATCTTTAGTAAGACCCCTGGCTGTACATGAAGAAAGCCTCACTTCTTCATTTCTCTAGTTTTTGATAAGGTAGAAAATCATTTAGGTCCATTTTTCCCTGATTAGTCGAATTATTATATGACTCCAAACTAGCCTTAAATTCTCCTTCCCCAACCTTTATCTGATTTCTATTGCTGGGTTCAGTAAGCACATGCAGAAGGCTAGAGGAGAGTACCAATTAAAAACAGCATGGTAACTTATTTACAATCTGTAGTTAAACTCAGTCACACAGTTGTGCCTTAAACTTTCACACTATATTACAAACAGTTTGATTGCATCAGCTACCATTACATGCAGGGTCTCTAGGCTTCAAAAATGTATGTAATGAAAGGAATATGGCAATACTACACAATGTTCTTTGCTTCGGAGCACTACCCAGGGATGACCACCAGGCAAAACGGTGGGTGCTCTTTGTGAGAATGGAACCTCCCATTACAGTTCTGCAGTGCAGAAATAAAACCTGCAGTTCACATGTGCATGCTTCGGGGTCAATTAAATGGGGACACACTGATCATTCATTCATTCAGATGTTTTTTTCAACACTTGGAGTTTGGTTTTATTCCATCCACTATATATGCCTATGTAGTGTCACATACAACTGGTAATAGTTTATTACTTGAGGTCGTTTCTATTACTTTATAAATTGCTTTTATCCTCAGCTTTACATTTCTCTAAAGTCCACAGGAGTTCAGTGGTTAAAGATGGGAGGTTTCTGTAATACAAATGCAACGGATTAAAGACGAGCATAAAGTTGATAATGTACAAACTGCCTCCATTTATTCTGACGATGCACTATACTCATTCATTTGATCCAAGTCATTTATTACTCAGGATGATTCCCGTACAACAAAGACCTGCACTAAACAGTGAACATATATAGTTGGTTATAGCGAGTTTTTTAGTGAGAATACAATTATCAGTTACTTAACTGCATATAAATATCCATCAGAAAATATTTATTCTCAATATTCATGATTTATAAAAAGAACTTAAAAAGTTAAAAGAAAAGAACTCAAACACTGAAGGCAGCTTTTGCCTACTGGATTCAAGTTGAATCTATAGTTTAACATAGGTTTTGGATCTGCATGGCAAAACAGCATTTTTTAGTTAAACTTATTGCTTGACAATATAAAACAAGAACTAATTTAAAGTAGCACTTAAATTAAATGGCATGTGCTACTTATAAAAAGGGAGTATATATTTTTCCTTGTATTAATAATATTATAAGGGATTTTATTTAAGTGGACTTTCTGGTAAAATTGTTGATCATATATTTAGCTTAAATGCTTTTTATTAATTTAATTCTGACTACATGACAGATACTATAACAAATGCTTAAAGTTTTTTTTTTTTAATGTTTATTTCCTTTAGAGAGAGAGAGAAACAGAGTGTGAGCAGGGGAGGGGCAGAGATAAAGAGAAGCACAGAATCTGAAGCACGCTCCAGTGTCTGAGTTGTTAGCATAGAGCCTGACATGGGGCTTGAATTCACAAACCATTAGGTCATGACCTGAGCCAAAGTTGGATGCTTAATAGACTAAGCCATCCAGGTGCTCCACAAATGCCTTCAAATTCATCAAAATGAGTACACTTAACAATATTGTAGATACTATTTTATCCCCATTTTTACAGTTGGACAGAAAAAGGAGAGCTTTAAAAACTCAAACATTTCTGTATCTTGCAGTGATAGTAATATTGGTAAATAAGTGAGATGTTTATAAAAAAGATGTTATAGTGACAGGGACTTTGGAGACAAAATTATTAGGGAAAGTTGGATTTAGATGATCTGAAATTCCCATTTATGCCAGGAAATGTCATTATCCATGGATTCTCTGGACTTCTCAGCCCCAAAGTAATGGGGAAAAAATAAAATACTCAGATATGGCATTCCCTGCTTTCTTTTTGAATGTTAGCTTCTAGATGGAGGGTATGTTGTGTGTAGGAATAGTTTCCTCTCCTTTATTCTTAACAGACAGACATTAGCTGTGCAAATACTATGTCTAACTAAAGAGAGATTTGTGAATTTCCCATGAGGAAAAGAACTAACTGCTATGCTACTCTAATTGAGAGGAGGGGGAGTCACACACAGCATCCATGTCTAATGAAACCCCTCAAATTGAAATCCAAGGAATTAAATAGAATAGCATACACACAAATACAAGCACATAGAGAAAAATAGAGATGGCACTTATTCTTAGAGGACACGGTTCAAAGTTTTAGTTCTCCACTGTCCTGAGAGGATTGGCTTTGCACTAGACACATCATGTAGTCTTGATGGTTCAAAAGAGAGACACTTTGGGGATGCCTGAGTGGCTCAGTTGGCTAAGTGACCAACTTTGGCTCAAGTGATGATCTCAAGATTTGTGGGTTAGAGCCCCATGTCGGGCTCTGTGCTGACAGCTCAGAGCCTGAAACCTGCTTCGGATTCTGTGTTTCTCCCCGCCTCTCTGCCCCTCCCCTGCTCACACTTGTCTCTCTCAAAAATAAATAAACATTAAAAAATGAAAAATAAAACAAGAGAGACACCCACGTTTTTAAAAATTTTTTTAGTGTTTTTAAAATTTATTTTTGAGAGAGAGAGAGCAACAGCATGAGCAGGGGAGGGTCAGAGAGAGAGAGAGGGAGACACAGACTCTGAAGACAGGCTCCAGGCTCTGAGCTAGCTGTCAGCACAGAGCTTGACGTGGGGCTCAAACCCATGCACTGTGAGATCATGACCTGAGCCGAAGCCAGACGCTCAACCAACTGAGCCACCCAGGCGCCCCGAGAGACACCCACTTTTTTTTTAAGTTTTATTTATTTATTTTTGAGGGAGATAGAAAGATGGGGAGGAGCAGATAAAAAGTGAGAGAATCCCAAGCAGGCTCTCCATTGTCATTGCAGAGCTCAAAGCGGGGCTCGAACTCACAAACTGTGAGATCATGATCTGAGTCAAAGTCAGACACTTAACCAACTAAGCCACCCAGACGCCTCAAAAGAGAGACACTGCTTACCACCACCACCAACCAACCAACCAGCAGCAGCAGCTACCACCAACAAAGGGCCAAATAAAGCCAAAGAAACAAATACCTATTTGGTTTTTCTTTTGGCTGGGTTCATTGAACTCAAAGACAGTACTACACGTTGTTAGTCTTGGATAGAGTTAGCAGTAAGTGATAAGAGGCCATATAACTGTTTGATCATATTTCTACCCCTTCCATTGGCTATCTGCTGTTTTGAAGATTTTATTTAGCTTCACAGCCTAGGTTTCTATCTTTCACAAAATTATATGAAAAATTTACCTCTCTACTTTTTGGTGATTTTATGTAGATAAGCAACAATTTGGAAATTGCTGTGTGAAGTTAAAAACCAAAACAATACAAGGAGTGTCACTTATAAATACAAGCACTAATTTCTCTTCAGGCTTATTAAATTAATTTTTATTGCCATTGAAACTTGTTGGGAACTAGTTGAAATTTGTGCAGGGAGATGGCCATGTTTTTGTGTTACAATGTGTAATCAACCACCATAGCACATGAGATGAATACAGGAAATAATTTGAAACTCCTATATACAAACATATGAGTCCGCTTATACTCACCTATTTTGAACTAATAGTTAGGAATACTCATTTTTTGGGCACAATTCCTAGTTAAATCTGAAAGTTCCCAGTTTCTGAGAGTTTACAGTCAAACACGAAAATCACAGCGATGATTCACTCTAGTGTGGGTCAGTTTATACAAGGGATATATGATGCACAGAGGGCCTGTATCAGTCAGTGTCATAAATAGTAGTTAAACGATGATCACAAATAACCTAGCGGTCCAGAGTCACTAGAGAAGAAACTTGGGAATTTGGAAAATCCTCTTGAAAAGGGTGAATATTGAGCTGTATAACTGTTCTTTGAAGGATGGGGAAAATTTGAGTGAAGACACTGGCATACATGTAACATTACAATGTTATCTTTGAATTTTCTTTTAAATAGCCAGGCCTTTCTGCTTCTCTCTCTTTCTCTCTCTCTTTCTCTCTCTCTCCCTCTCTTTCACCTTCTCTGCCTCTTTCTGTGTGTATGTTTGTGTGCCTGTGTCATTGAATTTGTCCTAATTCACTCAATAGAACACAATTTATGTTAATGTCCACTATTCAATTTGACTGTCAAAATGTAAGATTCTTGATCCTTCTAAGTAAGTTTCTTGCTTGCTGCATCTTCTTAACCTGTATCATCTACACATCAACTTCAAAGGGAGCTGTTTCTCTAAGAAAATGATACGGAGACCTGACCAGAATCAATCTGGATTCACCAAGCAGAGCGGAAGTTTTGAATTAATATCAGCATCAGCATTAGTATATGTACACTATTTTGTGAGAAGTGTCAAGAAAGTATAAGATCAGTTAATTCAGAAAATCATATATATTGATTAATGCTACATCTGAATGCTACATATTACTTTTATACATAAAAACATTTTAGCAACTGGCTCAGTTTTTTAAGAATTTAGTTCCTATTCCTTCCAACATATAGGAATGTAGCTGGCAGAAGCCAAGAGAACATTATAGTTCTTTGCTACCACACATCAGTTTATTTTTTTGTAAATTATGCCATAGATAATAAAAACTGCTGCTAAGGTGTTGCTCATACTACGTGGAGAAGTTCTGATGGTTCACTGAAGAGTTAAAAGTTAATAATATGGATTGGCTATGCGATCCTGAGTTTAAATTTTTGTTCTGATAAATTCTAACTATGTGACATTGGGTAACTTCATTTTACTTATCTCAGTTTCCATATTGAATTCCCATCTGAAATGAAAATTTTTGTGACACTTGAATAGAATTAGGGAGATATGTGAAAACTTTGGCTTAAAACTGTATAAGATAGAGACTTCAAAGGCTGTGGGCTGTCTGTGTACATGTGCACATGTATCTTTATCTGTAATATATTTAGGACAGAAAGAAGTGAGGAAAACTATTGAGAAGAACACAAGCTAGGTGCTGACAAAGAAATCAGTCAATATACACAGAATGAATGAAAAACTGAATATATGCCTACAAATCACGTAAGTCAAAGAAATGTGAAAAAATACAGGAATTTGTCTTCTATAAACAGAGATCGCAGGAACCTGATCTATTATAATCTGTGTGCCCCCCTTTTTCTTCTTTTGACTTTCCTTTTAATCTCACTAATCAAAATTACTCAATCGACATTATTGTTCATGCAAAATAAGGTCTCACCAAAAATTGTAATAAATAAGAAACATATGAGGAATGTTTAGGGAAATGTAGCACCTTAAGCTTTGTTAAGGTCATAAAAGTTTTTTTTGAAATTTTGAGTTACCTGTGGTTTCTTACTTAGTTAACAGTTGCAACTTTATTATTACGACATTATTCCATTAATCAGAATATTGAGATATGTCCAGAGGATCTTTTTAAAAGAATTTTTCTGGCGCATCTGGATGACTCAGTTGGTTAAACATCTGACTTCGGCTCGAGTCATGATCTCATGGTTCGGAAATTCGAGCCCCGTGTCGGGCTCTGTGCTGACAGCTCGGAGCCTGGAGCCTGCGTCGGATTCTGTGTCTTCCTCTCTCTCTGCCCCTCCCCTGCTCGCACTCTGTCTTCAGAAATAAATAAATGTTAATTTTTTTAAATAAAAATAATTTTTCCAAAGGATTCAATACAAATCACCAAAATGCAACTTTGGAAAACAATGATGTAAATCTCGTCCAGAAAAGCCATCTGTAGTATAAGGCCCAAGTACTACTGAACAAAATTATTTTCACAGGGCATTTGCACTAGTTTGGTAGCAGACTGTGTGCATCACTAGACAGGGCTTATTAGATGCAAGTTGTAATAAAATAAGTTTACAAATATCTGAGCTGGTTTATTGCAATAGAGAGCAATTTAGAAATCCTGAACCTAAGAGAGGGACTGAGACAGATACATTAAAGAGCACCTGATGAAAGAAATATTAAAAATTATAAAAACAGAACTCAAGAGGAATAGTCATTGCAGGGACAAACATTTTATATGAATTTGGAACACTTTAGTGTTTTAGTGGATATGGATTTGAGCAAGCATGCTTTATTTTTTTTAACATAGCAGCCACTGGGACACCTGGATGGCTCAGTTGGTTAAGCCTCAGACTCCTAAGTTCAGCTCAGGTCATGATCTCACAATTTCATGAGTTTGAGCTCCATTTTGGGCTCTACACTGACAGTGTGGAGACTGCTAGTGACTGTCTCTCTGTCCGTCTCCCGTTTGCACTCTCTCTCTCTCAAAAGAAATAAGTAAACTTAAAAAAATTGTAAAAACATAGCAGCAACTTTCTTATTATATTTGCTAAAATATAGCAAATATATAAAATATTTCCAATTTGTTAGATAGACAAAATCTTAGAGACAACTCCAACTTTCAAGGTGCTTAGGAATTAACAGGTAAAGAGAATTATCAGTGGTTAATTTGAAAATCGAGCAGATGATTAACAGTTCAAGAAAACAAGAGATGTCATAAAGTAGTAGGTGATTAATTGCCTCTTGAATTACACTGACAGTAATTGATAGAGGACTTCAGAAAAAGGGGAGATTATCTGATGACCCTGACTAATCCAAAGGTGACCCCGTGCCAGGTGCCTTTTAGTTAAAAAAAAAAAAAGCAGGCAAAATGATAAAGCACCACAAAGGGACTTTGACAGCTTTTATAAGATGAAGTAGACAAAGAAAATTGATCCTTTCATGCAATTAAAAGCATAGTAGTCATTCTGTATACAGTGCTATGTTTTTAATCTTCATACCTTGGGGATTGGGGTGTTGATACCTATTTTGCAGATGAGAAAATCAAGGGAGTAAATAATTGACCTAAAATCATGTAAATCTGCAATAATATGCACATTCCCAGTGTTGGGTGCTGAAAATAATGGGACAACACATGTGCTGTTAAATTTTTCTATAAGCTCTCCTTTAAATAACTCTGAAATTTTCTTAAAAAATAAAATAAAGGCATTTAACAACTGAATATAGGATCTAAATCATGGTTGATGATTATAAATCTTGTTCCTGCTATATTGCATCATACTAATATCTGTATCCTTGCCAATTTAGTAGAACTGATAACGTGAATCAGGTGATGATGTCACACCAATACATTTTAGACATAACTAGTTCTAGCTGTGATGCATTTTCTCACCATCAATTTCAATACTTAACAAATTTGGAGTTTTCTCTTTCTGTATTCTGTACTCAACAGACTGACAATATTTTTTTGGTCACTAGTTTAACTATTGTTGCAATTGCTCCCAAGTTCTACTCTGATTTGAATCTTATTGAGATACTTAAGGATGTTTTCCAGTTTTCTTCATGTTCCTGTTGTGCTGTTTGTTCACTATGATTAAAAAGACAAGAGTGTGTTTTCCTTTGAGTTTTTTTTTTAGCTGCTAATGTTATAAGTGATGTTTAGTTTTAGCAAGCAAGTTTCCTCTAATGTAAGATAAATGGGGATTGAAATCAAAAGTTAAAAATAATGTGTTCGAGTTTCATTCATGTTGAGGACATTGTGTTAATTGACATATGCCAGTCACAGAAGGACAAATATGTACGATTCATTTATAAGAGGTATCGGAAGTAGTCAAACTCACAAACAGAAAGTAGAAGGGCAGTTTCCCAGAGATAGACATGAAGGGAAATAAGGAGCTGCTTTCCAATAGGTATAGAGTTTCAGTCAGGCAATATAAGAAACACTTTTAGAAATCTGTGGTAAAATACCATGCGTATAGTTAGCAATAATGTACGATACCCTTAAACATTTGTTAAAAGGGTAAATGTCATTCTACATATATTTATCAATCTAAAATGAAAGTTAAACATAAAAATTCACATATTAAAAGTATTCCCTTTGGGATGCCTGGATGACTCAATCAGTTAAGCATTAGACTTTGGCTCAGGTCATGATCTTGTGGTCAGTGAGTTGGAACCCCACATAGGGCTCTGCATTGACAGCTCCTCAGAGCCTGGAGCCTGCTTCAGATTCTGTGTCTCTCTCTCTCTCTGCCCCTCCCCATCTATGCTCTCTCTCTCTCTCTCTCTCTCAGAAATGAATAAATGTTTAAAAAAATGAAGAAAAAAGAACAAAAAGCATTCCCTAGGAAAACTTACATAACAAACAGGATAGTCAGAGTGATCTTTAAAGCATTGCTTGCCATTTTTTCAAGTGAATGGGCTTGATGAGTGTTTGAAAGTAATTTTAGGGAAATAAGCAAGATGCTCCTTCTCAATTATTTCAACTTAGAAAAATGCCCCTCATGTTTGTCCTCCAATGGAACTGACTGCAAAAGACAGCAGCTAATCTGAAACATGAATCCAAAAATGAATAAATAGCATATATTGTCAACTTCTGTTTCTTTGTTTATAATGTAGATATTTTAGAAGTTAAAAACTTATCTATTTTACGTTTTGAAATTTACATTTAAGAACTTCAACATAAATTTCCACTTATGCTTATAATCTAGAAATGCACATTACTGCTTCTACCCCTATCCATGAGAAAATCTTAATTTTTCTTGAGCCCTCTAGAAAGTTGAACCTGCAGGGTAATGAATTGACTTGACTCCTAAAGAGCTTAGACTCTGTAAGGAGATTCGGGATACAAAATATCTAAGCATTATATGCCAGCAGCCGACTGCTGGAGATGTTTGAAGTCTGTGCTCTCCTGAATGTAACTATGACAAAAACAAATCCAGAAACCAGCTAAAATACTGACTAGAGACATTCAAGTTCAATTCCCCATGCAGAAGATGCATGCCTATATCTAGGTGTGAAACAATTTACCTCTACCTTTACAGTTCTAAACACAAAGTCCAAAATTCAATAAAAAATGACAAGAAAAGGGGCCTGGGTGGCTCAGTTGGTTAAGCAACTGACTTCAGCTCAGGTCAAGATCTCACAGTTTGTGAGTTCAAACCCTGCATCAGGCTCTGTGCTGACAGAGTGTCTCCCCCTCTCTCTGCACTCCTTCATTCACACTGATGGAGTCCAGCTCCAGCAGGTCCAGGGCTCTCTGAAGGATGGACGGTGTCAAGAAAGGGAGTGAGAGAGCCTGGAGTTTCTGCTCACCAGGCACAGAGTTTCTGCACTGACTGGAGGGTCAGCTTTATTTATTGAAAAAATGTATAGGGTACAAAACAGAAGTGGCAATTGCCTTAGACAATGATTAATGATGACAAATTCTTTGGTATGTAAAAATTTCCCAGAACGTAGATTGGTAGAAGGCTCATGCATAATCTTTATCAAAAGTGATTGCAGTAGGTGACTAGATACTTATCACATGGGGAAGGAAGAAATCTTTAGCATTCAAATACAAGGCAATATTTTTAGCATAGCAAAGGCAAGAGTTAGTTCTTTGTGAGCAAGGGTCAATAGCCTGTTTTCTGCAGGGGAAGTTTCTCAGGAAATGTAATATTCGCTCCCACAAACACAAAAGAAGAAATTCCTATAATTTCCTTTACAAGGTGCAATCACATAAGGAAAAAAGTCACTCCTGATATGAGTGAGGGGTAGACATCAGTCACCATCTGACGCGGGAGGCCTCCACCTTGCAAACCCACCTTACTTCACAAATGGCTTCCAGCAACACTCTGTCTCTGACTCCGTCTCTCTTTCAAAAAATAAACATTAAAAAAATGACAAGAAAAAAAGGAATAAACAAACTAGACCCAAACCTCATTTAAACGATCAGATATAAGCTTTTAAATACCTACTATGTAAAAAGAGTTAATGTAGAAAGTAGAAAATGCATGAATAGATGGGGAATTTTATTGGTAACCAGAATAGGCAACTGTGGGAAGAATCAGAGAACATAAAGACAGGTCATGGTCATTACTGAACTTTAAGCACACACACAAAAAGAGTAGAGAAGGCATTCAAGTGCCATGGGATATTATCAAATGGACAACCATACCTTTAATTGAATTCCCAGAAAAAGAA
Organism: Suricata suricatta; assembly: GCF_006229205.1. Lineage (NCBI taxonomy): Eukaryota > Metazoa > Chordata > Mammalia > Carnivora > Herpestidae > Suricata > Suricata suricatta. The sequence goes on from NC_043702.1 coordinate 101,532,104, forward strand.
AAAAAATGAAAACTAAAGATTTAAGGGAGCAATGGCTAAGATTCTTTTCTTATTTTTCTTTTTTTAAATTAAAATAACTTAATGTTTATTTATCTTTTAGGGAGACAGAGAGACAGTGTGAGTAGGGAAAGGTTAGAGAGAGAGGGAGACACAGAATCTGAAGCAAGCTCCAGCTGACAGCTCAGAGCCTCACACGGGGCTTGAACTCATGAACCGCGAGTTTGTGACCTGAGCTGAAGTTAGATGCTTAACCGACTGAGCCACTCAGGTGCCCCAAGATTGTTTTTTTAATTTAACAAAAGACAAACTATATAGAAATGAAAAGGAAACATAATTAAAACTCTAAAGATAAGGTAAACACTGTAAGTATACACAATAAAGAAAAAAATATAATAGATAAAAGAAAGAAAAAAACTGATGAACCAATAGAAAATATCTAGCAATATCATAAATTTAAATACAAATGATCAATAATTACATTAAAATAATTTACATACATTCTAATTAAAATAATGAGAATTTCAGATTGAATTTTAAAAAGTCAAAATCTATTGATAGTAGTCTTATAATAATCTCATCTTTTTTAAGTTTACTTATTTATTTTGAGAGAGAGATAAAAAGAGAGAGATTAGTAATGGGGGAGAGGCAGAGAGAGGGAGAGAGAGAATCCCAAACAGGCTCTGCCTTATTAGCACAGAGCCTGATGTGGGTTTGTATCTCGTGGTTTATCAGATCATGACCAGCGTTGAAATCAAGAGTTAGTCACCTAACTGACTGAGCCACTCACGTGCCCCAAGAATCTCATTTAAAATTTTCTCTAGGTAAAGTAGATAAAAGAGAATATACCATGAAAACTATAATCAAAAGAGAGATGGAACGACTATGTTAATTTTAGACAAAGTGCAATTCAGAACAATAAATATTACAAAGAATAAAAAGCAATGTTATGGAATAATAATAGAAAATTCTCCCAGTAGACCTAACAATTGTCAGTGCGTATGGTCCTTTAGCAAAATAGCATGGAATGCATATTCAAATATACATGTTATATTCACCATTAGACTGCACCCTCAAGTCATAAATCAAAGCTGAATAAACTTAAGAGAATTGAGATCATACAAATTATGTCTTAGACTACAACAGAGTTAACTGGAAATCATAAGCAAAATAAAACCTTTACAATAGTCAAAGACTTACAAAATAAGCAATATATTTATTTTTTATATTTATATGTATCCAAGTTTATTGAGATATAATTGACGTAACACTGTGTAAATTTAAAGTACACAATGTGATAATCTGATACATGTATAGATTGCAAAATTGTTACCATAATGAATTTAGTGAATACATCCTTCACCTCATTTGTTGTTTTTGCTGCTATGGTGAGGACATTTAACACATACTCTTTTAGTACTTTCAGTGATCCAGTATAATACTACTGATTACAGCCATCATCATGTACATTAAATTTCCAGAATGTATTCCACTTGAGATTGGAAGTTGGTGCTCCTTGACCAGCATGTCATTATCCCACACTCCAGTCTTGCCCATCACCAGTCTGCTCTCTGTTTCTGTAAGTTTGGCTTGGCTTTTTTAGATTCCTCATGTAAGTGAGATCACATAGTATTTGTCTTTTTCTATCTGACATTTCATTTAACATAAACACCCTCAAGGACGATGTCTATTATCATAAATGACAGGATTTCCTTCTTGTTTATAAGTCAATAATATTCCATTATATATATTATATATTATATTTAATATGTACTTATAAAACTTCTTCATCTATTCATCAATTAATGGATACTAAGGTTGTTTCATGTCTCACTGTTGTAAATAATATTGCTATGAACATGAAAATGCAGATATTTCTTTGACATAGTGTTTTTATTTCCTTCAGGTATATTCCCAGAAATAGGATTGCTGGATCACATGATAATTTTATTTTTAATTTTTTGAGGAAATTCCACACTGTTTTTCACAGGAGTCTTTTTTACACATTCTTACCAGCATTTGTTACTTTTTGTCTTTTTGATAAGAACTCTCTTAACAGGAGTGAAGTGATATCTTACTGGGGCTTTGATTTGCATTTCTCTGATGACTAATGACGCCAAGCACCTTTTCATGTAATTATTGACCCATTAATATATTTTCTTTAGAAAAATGTTTATTTAAGATTTTTGCCCATTTTTAAAATTGGATTGCTTAGTGGTTTCATTTCATTTTATTTATTCATTTTATTTTACTTTCTTTTCTTTTCTTATTTTATTTTTGGTTATTGTGCTGTCTGAGCTCCTTATATATTATGGATATTACCATTTATCAGATCTATGATTTGCAAATATTTTCTGTCATCTGAAGGTTGCCTTATTCTATTGATTGTTCTTTTTACTGTTCAGAAGCATTTTCGTTTAATGTAGTCCCAATTGTTCATATGTTGTGTGGTTTCCAGGGCTGTTATCAGATCTAAAAAAAAAAAAAAAATCAACGTCAGGTGTTCTTTTCCCTATTTTTAGGGGAATTTTATGGTTATAGGTCTTATATTTAAGTCCTTACTCCATTTTGTGTTAATTTTTGTGGTTAGTGTAAGACAGGGATCCAATTTCATTCTGTTACATGCAAATACCCAACCTTCCCACCACAGTTTATGAAATGACCATCCTTTCTCCATTATTTTTGGTTCCCTTGTTGACTATTAGCTGAGCATATATGCATGAGTTTATTTCTGGGTTCTCAATTTTATTTTATTGCTTTATATGATGGTTTTTAATGCCACTATCCTGTTGTTTTTGCTGACAATAGCTTTGTAATAGTTGAAGTCATGACATGGAATGCCTCCAACTTTTTTCTTTCTCAATTATTTTTGTCATTCAGTGTCTTTTAAGGTCTATAAGAACATAAAGCTTGTTGGAGCTCTTGGTGACTCAGTTGGTTGAACATCCAACTCTTCATATCACTCAAGTCATGATCTCACTGTGGTGGGATCTGTGCTTAGCCTGGAGCCTAGGTGGGATTCTCTCTCTTCCTCTCCCTCTGCCTCTCCCCCATGCTCTCTTGTACTGTCTCTCTCTCAAAATAAATAAACTAATTAAAATATAACCTTATGAATGTAAGGCTTGCTTTTTTTTTTTCCCATTTCTGTGAAAAATGCCATTGGAATTTCAATCACTATTGCATTAAACCTATAGATGGCCTTGGATTGTGTGAATATCAGCATTATTGTCTATTCTAATTAATGAATGTGGGATATCTACTTATTTGTGTGTTCTCCAATTCCATTTATCAATGTCCTATATTTTTCAGTGTTTAGGTCTGTTACTTTCTTGGTTAAAATATTCCTAAGAATTTTATTGTTTTTGATGCTAATGTAAATATGATTGTTTTATATATTTATCCTTTCTGTAGTTCATTGTTAATGTATAGAAACATAACTGATTGTTTATGTTGATTTTATTCCAGAAACTTATCTGAATCTGTATGTTAGTTCTAGGAGGGGTTTGGTAGTCTTTATTTAGGGTTTTCAATGTATAAAATCATGTCATTTGAAAACAGATGATTTTACTTCCTCCCTCCGTATAGATGCCTTTTATTTCTTTGTCTTGCCAGCCTTGCCACACAATGTTGAATCATAGTGAGAGTGAGTGTTCTTGTTTTCTTGCTAATTTTAGAGAAAAAGCTTTCAGTGTTTTACTATTAAGCATGATGGTAGTTTGTATTTTTTATATACAGTCATAATTATGTTGAGGTGTTCTTCTTCTAGACCCAATTTGTGGAGAGCTTTGATCATGAAGGGGATGTTGCTTTATCAAACACTTTTTCTGCATCAATTGAGATAATCATATGAATATAATCAATTCTATTAATGTGATGGATCATGTTTATTCTTTTATGTATGTTAAAATGCCATTGCATCTGAGACATAAATTCCATATGATCATGGTGTATGATCCTTTTAATTGTAATGTTAAAATCAATTTGCCTAATTTTGTTGAAAATTTTTACATTGTGTATTCAACAGGGATATTGTCCTTAGGTTTTTGTTGGTGTTGTTGTGCTTGGTTTTTAAATTTTATTTTATAGTGACCTTATTTATATTTTAAATCAAACTGATGCTGACTTTATAAAATTTGTTTTGGAATGTTTATTCCTTCTTAATTTTTGGAAGAGTTTGGTTAGAATTGGTGTGAAATTTTCTTTAAATGTTTGGTAGTTTGTCCATGAATCCAATTAGTCCCGGCCTTTTCTTTGTTGACAATTACTTGTTTTGGGTCTGCTCAGATATTTGGAGATATTCTGAGAATCATTCTTCATAATTCTGTCTTAGGACGTTCTTTGTTTTAGAAACTTTTCCATTTCTTCTAGGTTTTCTACATTGTCAAATAATGTTCATAGTAGTCTGTTATGATTCTGTGTATATCTGTGGTATTTTTTCATTTGTAATTTTTTTAGTTTCTCTCATTTTTTTCATAGTAAGTCTACTTAAAGATCTGTCCATTTTAGCTTTTAAATAAACCAACTCTTAGTTTTACAGATCATTCCTGTTGATTTCTTATTCTTAACTTCATATATTTCTCCTTTGATCTTTATTATTACTTTCCTTTTGCAAATGTGGGCCTTGTGTTTACTTTCTTTTCGTTTCTTGGAGGAGTAATCTTAGATTGTTTGAGAGCTTTTTGTTTTCTAATGGTAGGCATTTATCACTATATACTTTCCCTTAGAACTGTTTGTGCTCCATTAGTTTGGGTATGATGTGTTTCTATTTTCATTTGTCTCAAGGTACTTTTTAATTTCTTTTTTGTTTTCCCTTTTAACCCATTTTTTGTCCAGGTGTATGTTGTGTGATTTTGACATGTTTGTGAATGTTTCAATTTTCCTTCTGTTGTTCATTTCTAGTTTCATACAATTTTGGTCTGAAATGATAACTGGTATAATTTCAACCTTTTTAAGTGTACTGACTTGCTTTGTGTCTACCCTGTGATATAACCTAGAGAACATACCATATGTGCTTGAGAAGAATGTGTATTACGCTTCTATTGTATAAAAGCTTCTGTATATGTTTGTTAGGTTTCTTTGGTATGAAGTTCTTATCTGATATTTTCTTACTTTCTTTCTGGGTAATCTCTCTATTATTGAAAGTTAACCATCGAAGTTTCCTACTATTCTGCCCTATTTCTTCCCTCAGATTTGTTAGTATTTGCTTCATATATTTTAGTGCTCTGATATAGCATGGACACATATTTACAGTTGTTATATCCTCTTGATAAATTTACCACTCAATTATTATACAATTGCTTTATTTGCTTCATATTATAGTTTTTGAAATAAATTCTATTTTGTTCTGAGACAAATATAAATAACCCTACTCTCTTTCTCTTTTTGGTAAATTTCCCATTGGCACAAAATATTCTTTTCCTTACTTTCACTTTTTGTCTACCTTTGTTCCTACAGTTGAAGTTCATCTCTGGTAAGAAGCTATAGTTGGGCCATATTTTTCTAATTCATTCAATTATCCTATGGTTTTTGATTGGTTAATTTAATCCATTTACACTTAAATTAGTTATTGATAGGGAAACACTTACTAATTTCATCTTATAAATTATTTCTTCTTTTTTCTAGTGTTTTTGTTCCTTTTTTCTTCTTTTGAAGCTTTTCTTTGTGAGTTAATGGTTTCCCCTACCAGTATGTTTTGATTCCTTCGTTCTTATCTTATGTGTATCTCCTGTTGGTTTTGTGTTGTGATTACCCTGCGTTTTATATAAAACATATTATAAATATAATAGTTTATACTTATCTGATAGTAACTTAACTTCAATCCCATACATAGTCTTTTCCATTTTATCTGTCCCCCAATTTATGATTTGATATCACAATTTATTCTTTTTATATTGTGTATTCATCAACAAATTGTAGCTATAGCTCTTTTTAATATTTCTTTCACAACACCATATTACAGTATTAGAGTATTCTGAATTTGACTATATATTTACCTTAATCAAGCAATTTCATATTTTCAGTATTTGTTATTGATCAGCATCCTTTCAGTTTAGCCTACAGAACTTTCAGCATTTCTTATAGGCAGGTTTAGTAGTGATGGACTTCTTAGCTTTTGTTTGTCTAGGAAAGTCTTTATTTCTGGAAAATAACTTTGCCAGATAAAGTACTCATAGTTGGCAGTTTTTTGTTTTTATTTCATGACATCAAATACATCATCCATTCCCTCCTGACCAGGAAGGTTTCTGCTGAGAAATCACCTGACAGCCCTGATACATGACCAGATTCTTTCCTCTTGCTGCTGTCGAGAGTCTTTCCTTGCCTTTGGTCATTTACATTTTTATTACATTGATTCTTGGAGACAATATACAAGTTTAATTTGTCTGGGAGCCCATGAGCTTTATGAAGTTAGATAATCACATCTCTACTCATATTTGGGAAGTTATTAAATAAGCTTTCTGGCTATTTTTGTCTTTCTTTTTCTGGGATTCAAATAGTATGTAAATTCTTTCTTCAAATAGTATTCTATAAGTCTCATTAGGTTTTCTTCATTCTTTTTTATTCTTTAGTCTTTTATTTTTTCCTCTTCTAAACGGTTAATTTCAAATGATCAGACTTAAAGTTCACTGATTCTGTCTTCTGCTTAATCCAGTCACATTTGAAACTTTCTCCTGAATTATGCAATTCAATCATTGTATTCGTCAGCTCCAAAATCATGTTTGCATCTTCAGTGTTTTCTACCTCTTTGTTGATGTCTCATTTCATTCTTGTATTGTTTCCCTGATTTCATTATGTACATATTTTTATCTGTGTTATCCTGTTGTTCTGTGATTATCTTTAGAACGATTATTCTAAATTAGTCATCAGGCAACTCATGTGTCATCATTTCTTGGGAGTTAGTTATTGGAAGTTTACTATTTCTTATGGTAGTATTATTTTCCCCTGGTTCTCCATGATTTCTGTAGCCTTGTGTAAGCATCTGTGCATTTAATAAAGCTCCACTTTATGAACTAATTTTAGTAAGGAAAAATATCTATCTGTGGGTGGGACATGCTAGAGAGTACTGTGATTCCAGTTGCAGTGGTGTTGGGTGTGGGAAGCTGCAAAGATTCAGCTGCTCGGCCATTTACTAGCCGGTAATGTTACTCCCTGAGGGAAGTTGCAAAAAGAGGCAGGGGAGCGCCACTCCCTGCCAGGAGAAGCCAGAAAAACAAAGATCAATCGCCTACTGGCAGGGTGGTATCGGCCCTTCACGTGCTGTGCTAAAAACTTTAGTTTGTTTCCTCCTTTACCCTAGCTTTGACCCTGTTTCCTAGCAACCAACCTAGGTCAGCTGCTTTGTTCTCCCGCCTAAAAACCTTTATAAGAGACAGTGTTTTCTGAATAAATAGAAGAGGCTTGATCAGATACCATGTGTTGTGTCCTCACTCTCTGTGCTCCCCCTTCCTGCCCTTTCTCTCCCTCTCTCAAGATCAAGAACCCTGGAGGATTTTCCGCCCTGCTGGCCGGGGCGGGACACGACATAGTGGCGCCTCAACGTCGGGCTGACTGAGGGGACACGACAGTTGGGTACCACATATGTGGGCATGTGCTAGCTGTGGGTCCAGGGCCTTGATGTCTCATTGGCTCAGGCTGCTGGAGTCTATGACATCAACTGTATGATTCTCGATAAGAGCTGTGGGGGATCTGTAGTAGCAGCAAAGGCAACTGAGGACTTTAGTGACTAGGGACGAAGGCAGGCAGCAGGAGTAGACAGAGATCATGCTTGACCGCAGAGGCTGGCTTTAAGTGCCTGTGTAGTGTCAGGGGCTGGCTGCAGACATGGTGTAATGGTGATGGCTGGGACAGCAGCAAAAGCAAAGACCAGCTGTGGGTGCACTAGCAGCTGTGGATTTCCTGGATGTTAGTGTGTGCTCCTGTGGCTTCCAGGACCAGTCACAAGTACACACACATCCACAGAAGCTGGTGGTGGAAGGCCGGTGAGGGTGTTTATACTGCTAACTCATTCAAAGCTCATGGAAGTTCAACTAAAAACTGACGTATTTTTCTGAATGTAAGGTGTATCTCAGTAAACACCTATTGGGGCCCAGCTGCTCCTTCTTCCAAGGTTCCTGAAGGAGATTGTTTATTTCACAACTAGCATTTATTAGAAATGCATAAGTCTTCCTCAGGGAATTGATATTCATGTACACAGAGATATCATAACATAACTTGAATAAACTTTAGTGTTACCAAAAAGACCTACCTAATAATTGCATGTGTTACACTTTTACCTAGAAAAATACTCAACATCATCCCCTTCTCAAGTTGCCCTAAAATCTATGCAAATTATTTATATTAACTACTCTCTCAGTTCTCTGTCCTTGCAGCTGCCATTTTCAAACATACTGGTTCACAAAATGCGCATCTTGCAATTTTATGACCTGTTTTTTAGTCACTACAAAATGGTGCTCCATATTTGTGTTGGTCTGATCTGTGTGTACAGCTTTCTTAGTCTAAGCTACTGACAGAGAAGGGTATAAGTAGAATATCTTTTTTTTTTTTTTAGTTTATTTTAGACAGAGACAGAAAGTGTGAGTGGGAAAGGGCTAGAGGAGAGAGCATCTTTAGTAAGCTCCATGCTGAGCATGATCTATCCCACGATCCTGAGATCATGACCGGCACCTAAATCAAGAGTCAAACGCTCAACTGACTGACCCACCAGGCACATCATCTTTAAAATGTGTGTGTGTGTGTGTGTGTACGTGTGCGTGTGTATATATATGTGTGTATGTATATATATGCATGTGTGTGTATTTAAAACTGTCTTGCTAAGACAAGAGGAGCGTTAACTCTCATTTCTATTGTATTTTATAACAATGCGTGTCTCCCCACTCACCTGCTTCCCTAATCCCCATCTCTCAATGAAGGTTTTACAAATTAGAGATGTGTTACTGTGATTTCTGAACCCTGCATTACTGAGTAGTCTATTCAGCTTTGTTACATATCCATTGATATCTTTGGATATAAGTGTTTTTTCTTTTCTTTCTCTATTTTCTGCAATTTTGGAAATAGATTTTTCAGTGCTCCTGACTCCTTAAAAAGGACTATGATTTTTTTCAGAATGCCATTTTTTATTTTTACTTAAAAACTATTTTGATCTGAAAATGCAAAGCCAAGAATCATAGAATATACACCAAACCCAGTTAATATAATCACACACATACACATGTTAAAAAATGAAATTATTTCCTATGCCACCTTACTTTTACAAAACCAGAAAATTTTCCAGATATTAAAACACTGATTTAGAAAACAAATTTTCTTCTACTCACTCTCTGGTGAACAAAAACTCACAATTAAGTAAACATTGCTATGAGAGTCGAAATGAAGTCTAAAGGACATTGAGGAAGTAAGGCCTATGCATCCCTTCTGTTTTAAATCTCTGAACACTGTGAGCCTTTGAGTTTCTAAGATGTCAGTCGATCTCTTTCTGGAACACATCTTTCTACTTTGGGCTAAAATCGAAAGAAAGTTATATCTGTTAGCTAAATAATCAAGATTGCATTAGTCAATTTAAAGTCTGCTATCACTGATCGTAATTATTTCAAAACAAGTTAGGTAACCTTGTGGTTTTTCCTTTTTAAGTCTCCACTCCCCACTGCAAGTCAGAGCACACTTTGATTCCCATCAGCTCTGTGTCTCCCAGATTGAAGCCCTATGACTACAAATAAAATGCTTTGGTTGTTTTACAACCTTTTCTTGAGTAACACCTTCGAAAGGAGATAAGTAATCTCAGAAATAGAGTAATGCTAAATCCACTGAAATTTGACCATGTTTGGGTTACTTAGAAAGTGTGTTATATGGGTAAGAGGTAAAACAGTTAAACCTATGAAAACAAAACATAATTTTCTGTTTTTCTAATTTGTGGTATCTGATGTAAACTGAAGACTTGACTCTTCCAAAATTTTAAATATGATACAAAAAATTAAGAGGAACCACAGTATTTATACTGAGATGAGATGTAAAAATTAATACAAATGACTATTTGTTGTTGGTGCATGCATATCTTCACAACTTTTTGCCATTTAAATGTGTTTCTTATAAAATTCCCATTCATTAAAAAATATCTTGTAACTGAGCTGTTTATGTGAAATAATTTGTGACACTGCAGAAATTATAGAGCTATGTGTTATCAAAATATTACATTTTATTTCCAGATATTTTGCTACTGAGATTTATATTTTAAAAAAATGTTTATAGTCCATTTCTTTCTCAGTCTCCCAATTTAACTGAGATGTTCTTCTCTTACCATCTATTTCAACTTTCTTTCACACTTTATATTTAATTAATTTTCATACATTTTTATTCCTACATTTTAAGTGAAATAGATTTTATGGTGTAACTAACATAGTAAAATAAGCAGTGTTGAACTTCATGAAATAGACTCGCCTTTTGGTGCCTTTTACTTATATTTTAATTTTATATCAAGTTTTGTTTGGTGTGTGTGTGTGTGTGTGTGTGTGACTTATTGGGTTTTAGTGATGACTTTTCAGTATATATCAGTGTGGATTTCTTTTTTTGATTTATATTTACTAATGTTAAACTTGGAATTCATATGAAAGTATTTTCTTTACCTTTTTTCATAAAATAGGTTTTGTATCCAAGAACAATAATCAAAACCTGACCAGAAAATGAAGTACAGAAACCAAATTCTCTGGATTCTTCCCTATTGATATCCAATCCCCAGTGTACCCATAAATTTTCTTTTATCAAATTACATATATGGGTATGCCGATGTGTGGGTGTAGGTGTCCTTAAAGCATTTCCAGTTTACTTAAACTATTTATTAATTTTATATAAATGTAGCAATACTTTATGTATGTCTATGTAACTTTTTTATGCTTTATTTATTTATTTATTTAAAATAATTTTTAAAAATATTTATTTATTTTTGAGAGAGACAGAGTGTGAGCAGGTGAGGGTCAGAGAGAGAGGGAGACAGAATCCGATGCAGGCTCTGAGCTGTCAGCACAGAGCTTGACACGGGGCTCAAACCCACAAACCATGGGATCATGACCTGAGCTAAAGTCGGCCACTTAACCTACTGGGCCACCCAGGCACCCCATCTTTATTTATTTCTGAAAGCAAGGGAAACAGAGCATGAGCAGGGATAGGGTGGTGGTGGGAAGGAGACACAGAATCTGAAGCAGGCTCCAGGCTCTGAGCTGTCAGCAGAGAGACCTATGTGCGGCTTGAACTCACAGACTGAGATCATGACCTGAGCCAAAGTCAGACGCCTAACTAAATGAGCCACCCGGGGCCCCATATGCTCATATAACTTAAATGTTTTGATCAACATAATGATTTGGGGGATTCATCCATGTTACAAGAGTCAAACACTTTTCCTTATGTTTATGAACCATTGATATTTTCTCCTTTATGATGATTCTTTCCATTTTGTTTTACAAGCTATTCTTTGGATTGCAGTAGCAACCTGAACACGTCATAGGGATTCTGTAACTTATCTTGGTGTTATTCTTTGTTGATTATTATTTTGCAACTATCTTCCATCATTATGCTGTTCACCTTTTAGCTCAGTGGACGTTTTCTTCTACCATTGTTCAACTTAGACTTTTATATGTATGTCTCTAATCCTGCTAGATTGATTTGAAAAAAATATTTTATTTTTAAATATGGGTATCACTTTCCAAGCATGATTCATTCATTTTTTCACCCTGATCTACAATGTTAAAACTCTGGGTTTTCTTTCTGGATCCCCTGTTATTTCTCATTAGTATTTTGTGTCTACTTTTGTGCCAGTATCTTACTTTCTTCTTTTAAATTTTTTAATGTTTATTTATTTTTGAGAGAGAGAGAGAGAGACAGAATGTGAGTGGGGGAGGGGCAGAGAGAGAGGGAGACACAGAATCCGAAGCAGGCTCCAGGCTCTGAGCTGTCAGCACAGAGCCAAAGCCGATCTCGAACTCACAGAGTGTGAGATCATAATCAGAGCAGAAGTCAGATGCTCAACCAACTGAGCCCCCCAGGCACCCATTATCTTACTTTCTTAAGTACTATGGCTTAATAATTATACTTTGTATATGATAAGGCATAAATTCACAGTTTATCTTGTCTATTTATAGGTCTTTGAGTGTCTGCATAAATTAGGGAATTATCTAGTTAAGTTAAATACACATGCATATACACATATGTGCATACACATACCTGCACATACACACAAACATTATATCTCTCTTGTCTTTTTTGAAAACTTGAATTTCAAACCCCCCATGTTCAACTGTTTTGTTTCTTAAATTCTTCAAAATAGTTTCATCATATTTTGCAACCACCAGCAGTTTCTGTGCACTCTAGTTCACATTCTCTCAGAAAATTAGCATTGTCAGTATTCTGGATTTTAGATGTCTCAGTGAGGGCTGTTTTATTGTATGATAACTAACTGATGGCATGTGAACTAATTTTTCTTACTTTAGAATACTTGCTTTTTTTGAGTAAAATATATTTTATTGAGCTGTCCTTTTTTTCAGTTGTAAATGTTGTCTATGAATTTTTCCCAAAAATTTTTTTTCTATTTTCTTAATAATATTTTCTAATGGGCTAAAGTTTTTATTTTTGGTAAAGTCCAGTTCACCATATTTCTTCTTGCATGGCCAGGTTTATGCTTTTTGCATGCTCTTTGAGAAATCTTTCCCTACTGCAAATAAATAATTCAAGCCATCATTTGGTATTACTGTCTTTTTTGATTATAGCCATTCCAGTGGGAGTGTAGTGGTACTTGAATTTGATTTTTATTTGTAATTTTATATGTCTTATATGCTTTTTATATGTTTATTAAACATTTGCATGTCTTTCTTGATGATCTATATACTCAAATCTTTGTCTATTTTTGATTAGGTTATTATGCTGCTTAACATTGAGTTTTAAGAGTTCTGTATATTTTCTACAAAAAAGCTCTTTATTTACTAGAATGTGTGTTGCAAATGTTCCTCTCCAGTCTGTGGCTTGTTTTAATATTTTAATAGTATCTTTGAATAGAAAACTATTCTGCTGTTTTGGTTATGTTTATTCCTAGGTATCTTACATGTTTTGGTGCAATTATTGATGGGATTGATTCCTTGATTTTTTTTCTGCTGCTTTATTATTGGTATATAGAAATGCAACGGATTTCTGTATGTCGATTTTATATACTGTGACTTTGATGAAATCTTGTATAAGCAGTTCTAGCAATTTTTTGTTGGAATCTTCCAGACTTTCGATGTACATATCATGTCATCTGCGAAGAGTTGAAATTTGACTTCTTCCTTGTCAATTTTTATGCGTTTTATTTCTTTTTGTTGTTTGATTGCTGAGGCTAGAACTTCCAGTACTCTGCTGAGCAACAGTGGTGAGAATGGATATCCCTGCTATGTTCCTTTGAGGGGCAAACTCTCAGTTTTTTTCCCATTGAGTATAACATTAGCTATTGGTCTTTGATATATGGCTTTTATGATGTCAAGTTATGTTCCTTTTATCACTACTTTGTTATTTTAAAATGTTTTAATGTTTATTTATTTTTGAAAGAGAGAGTGTGACCATGGGAGGGGCAGAGAGAGAGAGACAGAGAGACAGAATAAGAAGCAGGCTCCAGGTTCTGAGCTGTCAGCACAGAGCCTGACGTGTAGCTTGAACTCATGAACCACAAGATCATGACCTAACCCAAAGTCAGATGCTTAACGAACTGAGCCACCCAGGAGCCCCTATTCCTACTTTCCTGAGGGATTTTATGAAGAAAGGATGCTGTATTTTTCAAATGCTTTTTCTGCATTTATTGAAAGGATCATATGGTTCTTATCCTTTCTTTTATTAATGTGGTGTCTCACATTGATTGATTTGTGAATATTGAACTAGGACTGCAGCCCAGGAATAAATTCCACTTGATCATGGTGAATAATTATTTTAATATACTGTAGAGTTCTGTTTTCTAGTATCTTGCTGAGAATTTTTGTATCCAGGTTCATCAGGGATATTGGCCTATAATTCTCCTTTTTAGTGGGTTCATTATCTGATTTTGGAATCAATGTAATGCTGGCTTCGTAGAATGAGTTTGGAAGCTTTCCTTCCATTTCTATGTTTTTGGCACAGTTTGAGAAGAGGTATTAACACTTATTTAAATATCTGGTAGAATTCCCCTGAGAAACCATCTGGCCTAGGACTCTTTGTTGGGAAATTTCTGATTACTGATTTAATTTCTTTGTTGGTTATAAACCTGTTTACATTTTCTATTTCTTCCTGTTTCAGTTTTGATAGTTTTGTATAAGTTTCTAGGAATTTGTCTATTCCTTCCAGGTAGCCCACTTTGTTGGCATATAATTTTTCATAGTATTCTTCTATAATTTTTTTTTTGGTGTTGGTTGTGATCTCTCCTCTTTCATTCATTATTTTGTTTAATAGCGTCCTCTCTCTTTTCTTTTTGTTAAGTCTGACTTGTAGGTTATCAACTTTGTTTACTCTTTCAAAGAACCAGCAGTTCATTTCATCAGTATGTTCTACTATTTTTTGTTTGTTGGTTTCTATATCATTTATTCCTGCTCTAATCTTTATTATTTCCATTCTTCTGGATTTTGACTTTATTTTCTGCTCCTTTCCAAAACTATAAAAAACTTATGAAAGAAATATAGGAAATGTATAACTATAGCTCCTTTAGAAAAGTATAGAAAGCTTATGAAAGACATTGAAGAAGACACAAAGAAATGGAAAAACATTCGATGCTCGTGTATTGGAAAAACATATTTTTAAAATGTTGTTACTACCCAAAGCAATTTACACACTCAATGCAATTATTATAAAATTAACATCAACATTCTTCACAGAGTTAGAAGAAACAATTCTAAAATTTTTATGCAACCATAAAAAGCCAGGAATAACCAGAGTAATGTTGAAAAAGAAATCAAAGCCAGAGGTATCACAATTTAGGGTTTCAAGATGTATTACAAAGCTGTGGTCATCAAAAAAGCATGGTGCTGGCACAAAAACAGATCTATAGACCAAAGGAACAAAACAGAGAACTCAGAAATGGGCCCAAAAGTATATGGCCAACTAATCTTCAACAAAGCAAGAATAAGTATCCAATGGAAAAAAAAAGAGTTCCTTCAGCAAATGGTGTTGGGAAAACAAGACAGTGACGTGGAGAAGAAGGAACCTGTACCACTTTCATACACTATACACAAAAATAAATAAAAAATGGATGAAAGACCTAAATGTGAGACAAGAAAACATCAAAACCCTGAAATAGATAGGACACCAGCAACAACCTCTTTGTCCTTGACCGCTGCAACTTCTTACTAGGCATGTCTATCCAGAGGCAAGAGAAATAAAAGCAAAATTAACTATTGGGACCTCATTAAGATAAAAAGCTTTTGAACAGTGAAAGAAACAAATAATAATAAAAAACTGACAGAATGAGAGGACATATTTGAAAATGACATATCAGATAAAGAGGCAGTGTCCAAAATCTATAAAGAATCTGTCAATCTCAACACCCAAAAAAACAAATAATTCAGTGAAGAATGAGGACAGAAGAAGTGAATAGATACCTTTCCAAAGACAACATGCAGATGGCTAATAGATAAATGAAAATATGCTCAACATGACTAATCATCAGAAAAATACAAATCAAATCCATGATGAGATACCACCTCACAGCTGTCAGAATGACTCAAATTAACAACTCAGGAAACAACAGATGTTGTTGAGGATAAAGAGAAAGGGGAACACTTTTGCACTATTTTTGGGAACACAAACTGGTGCAGCCACCATGGAAAACAGTGTGGAGTTTCCTCAAAACATTAAAAATAGAACAAATCTACCACCCCTAGCAATTGCACTACTATGCATCAAAAATGCTAATACAAAGGGGCACATGCACCCGATGTTTATAGCAGTGCTATCAACAATAGCCAAATTATGGAAAGAGCACAAATGTGCATTGACTAATCAATGGATAAATAAAATGTATGGATAAAGAAATGGATAAAGAAAAAATTATATATCCAATGGAATATTACTTGGAGGTCAGAAAAATGAAATCTTTCCAATTGCAACAACATAGATGAAACTAGAGTGTATTATGCTAAGAAAAATTAGAGAAAAATATCACACAATTTCATTCATGTATGGAATTTAAGAAACACAACAGATGAACATAAGGGAATGGATGGGGAAATAAGATAAAAAGATTTAAAAAATACAGAGAACAGAGGGTTACTAGAGAGAGGGAGGGTAGTGGGGATGGGCTAGAAGGGGAATGGGCATTGAGGAGGGCACTTGTTGGAATGAGCATTGGATGAGATATGTGAGTGAGGAATCACAATACTACAGAATATGTTAACTAACTTGAATTTAATTAAATACATTTGAAAATTCACAAAAAAAGAAAACTTTTAATTTTGATTAAGTCTTGTTTATCAAATTTTATTCCTTTTTTTCTTTTTTTTATCTACACCAGTCATTCTTTTAACTCATAGCCAAGAAATGTTACTCAATCCAAGGTCAGAATAATTTATTCTGTGTTTCCTTTAAGTAGTTTCAGAGTTGTAGTTCTTACATGAGGCTCCACAGTATATTTTTAGTTATTATTTTATATGTGAGGTGAGAATATCACTTTATTCATTCACTTATTTATTTATTCTTTATTTTGTATATGGATATACCACGTTCCAGTACAGTTTTCTAAGAATAGTATCTTTCATGTCATTACCTTGGAAAGGGTGTTAAAAATCTATGGACCATGAATTAAAGAAATTATTTTTGGGTTCTTCATTTTTTCTTTTGCTTTATAAAGAATTAGTTCTTTCTGTCTGGAAAATAGTAAACTTTCTCTTCCTGCCAGAGGGACAGAGGTGCAGAATCCAAAGCAGGCTCCAGGCTCCTTGCTGTCAGCACAGAGCCCCAGAGCCTGAGACTGGCTCACATTCATGAACCTGGAGATCATGACCTGAGTCAAAGTCGGAGGCTTAATAGACTGAGTCACTCAGACTCGCTCTGCCTTACTTCTCTTAAACACACTTTAACTTAGTCACCATTATTTTTATCACATTCATTCATTCTTACAACCAGAGAATGACAATCCACTCTTGTTTGTTATGAGATGATTTAGCATCTGGCAGTAAACTAGGGCTGTCTTCTTACTGGTGTTTCTACAAGGACTGCCATATTGAAAACAGGGTAAGTGCTAGGTTGAACTCCCTTGGATATCCTATAACCTAGACCATAGGGAGTGGGAAGTAGAGGTTGGAGATGAAGCATATATTACATTCTTGCTACCTGCCTTTGTTGCAACAGCAACAATCCTGAAATAGGAAGTAAAATGGACTGAACACATCACTATATTGTGTTTTGAAGGAATTATCCTGTTTTGCTCTCTGGTGGTCAATGGTGAATTTTTTGGCAAACTACTCACAAGGATAGGAGAAGGAAAATGGTAACAAATATTAATATAGAACTGAGAACAGCTAACATTTATTGAACATTTTCCATGTGCAAGAGGGGAGAAAATCTTCTCCCTTATGCTCCTTTTATAGTATCTTCACTCACCCTTGGTTTCATTACTCAGATCTCAGAAGAGAAGAGACATCAGTAAATTTGTGACACTGATGGTATTTGAACAGTATTCAGAAGAACAGGATCGTTGCATTAATTCAGAGTAGGTACAAAAGGAGGCTTTCCACAGGGAAGAGAGCAGATGATTCACATTTGTACTTATTTTTACCTAAAAAAGTCCCACTTGTCTTGGATGAATGTCTCTATTACATAATGACAGAGAATCAAATGACAGCAATATATCTCTTCTTTTCCAGTACTAGAGAAAGGGGAGTAGTATGAGGCATGCCTGAAAGCATCTAGTTCCCTCCTGTTTGATGCAGCAATTTTCCCTGCAATCAGTTGCTACTTAAAATTGGCTGTGATTATTTTTTTCTCCTTCTTCGTATTGTTAAATGCTAAAAAGCACCACTGAGTTCCCAAGAACAACAACAACAAAAAAGCCTTTCTTCCTTGCATCTCCTCTTTGAAGCCAGTAAGAGTGCCGCAAAAAGAAAAAAGTACAGACTCAGTGGCTTAGTAATGAAGTTGACGGTTTTAGGAAGAAAGCAAATCCCCTGTGGCAAATCTACATGTGGCAAAGTATTCCCAAGGTGGCCATAAACTGTTTGCAGATTTATTCCACATGTTGATTTAAAAAAGGACTTCTTTGTTTTCATTTTAATATAAAACTCTGCTTTGGTGTATCTAGTGGAATATTACAATAATGTAAGAAAGAAAACCTTACTCAGAGAAACATCTGAAGATAGAATATGTTTCTTCCGGATAAAGAAATAACCTAAAGGAACATGCACAGACATTACCGTTGTAAAACTTATTGGAGTGGGTCAGGGACACATAAGACAATAATTAGCCTACTCTTTTAATGACTTTATTTATAAAATGCTTTCTGATTTACCACTTGCCCACTTCCAGAATATATTTTTTCAAGTTCAAATCATGAGAAATGAAGCATTTTTTAAAATGTTTATTTTTGAGAGAGAGAGAGTTTGAGCAGGGTAAGGCGTGAGATTATGAACTGAGTGGACGTCAGATGCTTACCTGACTGAGCCATGCAGTTGCCCTTAAAATGAAGTATCTTAAGCCAGCCTGGAACACAAACAAAAGGTAGAAGATTTCCTTCTCTACAACTGATGGAGGCTTATAGTTCAAGTGCTAATAACTACCTATGAAGATTTTCTTTAAATAAAGGCCTAATTAAATAATAATTTATTTATGATTAATAATTATATATTATTAGTCATTGTTTATATTTAATATAGGTATTATTAATATATAATACACAAAAATAAATTCTTGGAGAATTTTCAAATGCCATGATGAATTGTATATGATTAAGTGCTGTGATGGTTAATTTGATATGTCAACTTGAATGGGCCACAGTGTGCCATGACATTTGGTCAAACATTTGGCTGTGACTGTGAGGGTGTTACTGGATGAGATTAACATTTTGAGTCAGTAGATGGAGTTGAGAACATTGCCCTTCCCCATGTGGGCGATCCTCAGGTGATCAATTTAAGACCTGAAGAGAACAAAAGAGCCGGGTCAGTAAAGGACACTTCCTGCCTGACTTTGTGAAACTATGAAATCAGTCCTTTCCTGCCTTTGGATTTGGACTAAAGCAATGGCTCTCTCTTGTTGGATGTCTGGTCTGTCAACTTTCAGACAGAAACCCACGCCATCAGCTATCCTGGCTCTCCAGCCTGGTAACTGAAAATCTTTGAACTTCTCAGCTTCCATATTCATATGTGGCAATTCCTAGTTTTTTATATATATATATATATATATATACATATATATATGTATATATATATATACACACACACATATATACACTATATGAACTATAATATAAAAATTTACTATATTATTAATCACATATAATATAATAAATACTATGTAATTTAGAAAACAATTATATAATCAATTATACTATAAATATAATATGTTTATAAATTATAATATAATTAATAAATATAATATTATGTATAATATTGTATATAATTCACATATGTATTTTATATCATATATATTTGTATATAAACTTAAATATATTATATATAGATGCTAATACATGTGTGAGTTCACTTAAAATTAAATAAATTTATTTAAGTGTATAAAGATATTTAGTTAGACACATTCATATATACAGTATATTATGCATACTGTAATGAATATTCAAATTAGATTATGTATCACGTGTAGAAGACAAAGCAATAGAGAAAGGAAGAAGTATTAAACAACGATGAATAAAAAGTCATCAGAAGTTACAAGGAAAAGTAGAAAAGGGAGAATATACTTTGGAAAGTTACAATTCTGGATTCCATTACTAATTTAAAATTTAGTAATAATCAAATCTGAGATATGTTATGGAAAGAATGAGTAGAGGGTACAGAGTCATCCCCTTTTCATTCTGCACCAAAGTAGGACATTAAAGGAATTTAAATTGTTGGATGGCACCAGCATTGAGAAACTGAACAGTGAGAGTAACTTGGGCAGTGATTGTCAGTAATCCTTTTCCATCAGTGGTAGGACCCAGGTGGAAACCCACAAAAAGAATACAGGAAGCACAAGAATCACAAGACTACCAGGCCTCACCATCACCCATGAACTAAGGCTTTGGTCCAACAGAAAGCCAAGTTGACAAGAAAGGTTCTCATAATTTAATTAGTTACCTCATAAGAGGGCCAGTCCTGAAACCTGGAGTTCACCTTTGACTAACTGGGAGCATATTCAAAAATTGTGTAGATTGCCAGAGCCCTGGTGTGGCTAATTCCAGGTTGTGATTTGGCTCTTAAGTATCCCCTTTTCCACGAAAAAATCTTCTTTCCTTCTTGTTAGAATTGATTATTTCTTCTTATTTTTATTAAGAAATATTTTAATTACTTATTTTATTCTTATTTAAGATACACATAACTTAAAATCCACAGGTATGGTTGAAACTGGTGATCAGCGTGTTACCATGTAATTGGCTAACACAGAATCCTATGTTTGCCTATATAATCTCAATGTATACATTGTTCGGGGCCATTCTCTTCTACTTACTACCTGGAGTTCAGGTTTGGCCCAGCTGTGAATAAAATGTTGCCTCACCTCAATTTGGCCTTGGTGGTCTCTTCAACATCAGGCTACAACATGTATGACAGAGAGTATCCTTTTTGCTTTGTATCGGGAGGCATATAATTTGAAGATTTCCCAAAACTGTGATGCTGAATTTGATAAGATGGTTAAGCTGGTAAACACCAAACATCTCTGTTTTAAAAGTATGTTGTCTCTTTATCATATAATTTATAAGCAACTCGTGAGCTTATATTTGATACAATGTAATGTTTTATTCCCTATTTTCACCAATGAGTTTGCATATATGATAATTCTTGCCAAAGTATTACTTCAGTGGTCACAAAACTATAGTTTTCTTGTTCTAGCATATTTTCCTCTTAGTCATAACATTACGGAGCCTTTGAGAACCTCTCTTTCTTTATGGTAAAACAAGATGCTTTAAGCTGACACTGTATTTGTCTTAGCCTAGACTCAAAATAAGATACTTTTGTAAGGGTTCAGTGACTTTTAGAAGTGAATGGTATTTTTTTTGTAAGTATATGATTTTTTTTAATGTAACACAATTTATTTTTATAACATATGCAATTATTTTCCATCATTTACAATACAGTAGTTACAATGACACTCCAAACAGAAAAGCAAAGTAAAAAATCAAAACACCAACTTCTATTTCATGTAATTAGACTTATACAGAAGTTAGAAGGTTAAGTAACAACTAGTTAATCACCTAATTTCACAGCTATCTGAAGTGGCAATCATCATATAGCAGCTTATCTATGATACATGATACAATTTATTACTTGCCCATAAGCTAAAACACAGCTTAATACCTTTCCTTAAATTCCACCTCTATACTACAGTATACTTGAGGTCCATGCAAAAAAGTAGCTACATTTTATATAGGAAATGGATGATAAGTCTTTGGTGCTGTAAAAGCAACTTCATTTAAACATAACCACCCCCACCACCAAAAAAAGAAGAGGAAAAAAAAATAGTAGAGAAAATAATAAGGGAAAACCCAAGACACACTCCCTAGGGGGAGAAAGAAAAAAAAAAGCATGTAATTTCTGTCCTTGACAGAATGTATTAAATAAGCAAAACACCCCCAAGAAGCAAAACAAGTACTACAATGTAAAAATATTAAAAAAACAAAAACCCTTTCACATGCATAAATGAAAGATTGCACACATAGAACTCACATCTTTTCAAGCTTAAATAGTAAATATTCTGCTACTATGTATTAAATACTACATGGTTTGCCCAAGCTAAGATGAAACCACATCATAAATCAATAAGCATTTTGCATTTTCTTTCATTATCTACTCAAAGTCATGCCTACTGCACCTCTAAACATTCCATTAAATCCAATTATACAGCAAACACTCCCAAAATAAACTTAGATTGTATTGCAGTTTCACTTAACAGTATATAAAATGCTGTGTTGTGACAAGTATCAATTATCCATTAGATACTGAATCAATTTTTCTTAAGCACTACTAACTGCTTGCTTTTCTTGAAGCTAGATCATTCGGAAAATTTCCTGTTAGACCTATGAGTGCAAACATATGGTTTCTGTCCTTCTCTGCCTGACTTATTTCTCTTAGCATGACAC
>NC_043702.1:101554446-101558104 GCF_006229205.1 Suricata suricatta
TATGTTTATTTTTGAGCGAGAGACAGAGCATGAGTGGAGGAAGGGCAAAGAGAGAGGGAGACACAGAATCTGAACCAGGCTCGGCTCTGACGTTTGACCGACTGAGGCACCCTGGCGCCCCTCAAAAAAATAATTTTAGATACTCAAACGTTGCAAAAACAGTACTGATTGTCCCCCACTTTTCCTAATGCTACATAATGATGACAAATGTATAAAAATCATAAAATTAACAGTAACGCTATACTGTTAACAAGTTTATTCCAACTTTCTAAGTTTTTCTGCCAATGTTTCTTTTCGGTGAAAATCCAATCCATGATTCCATTGCAGTCAGTCTTCACGCCTCCACACTCAACACTGACTTCTGGCCGTTTCTCGGTCTTTCCCTGTGTTTCACAACCTTGAAGGTTTTGAGAGGTACTGGTCTGCTGTTTCTTACAGTATGACTCAATTTGGATTCGTCTGAGGTTTTATCAGGACACAAATGAGAGCAGGGATTTGGGGAGGAGCACCACAAATGTGAAACACGCTTCTCAGTGTGTCAAACAAGGAGCATATATCAGTCTGAGTTATGGCTGGTGGTGTGAACCTTGATCTACTTGGTGAAGGCAGTATGTGCCAAACTTCTCTGCTGAAAAATGATTGGTTTTCTTTTGCCAGAAGCTACTTAGAAGTGAGACACTGAGTTCATTCCACACTCAGGGGGAGGGAATTAAACTCCACATCCTGGACGGCGGGTTGCCAAACAATGTATGGACATATGTTAAAAACAACACGTTAATTAATAAATAATTCAAGGGGATATTTTGATTCTATTCAAATAACCATTTTCTTCAAAAGGTTCTGACACTGACAGCATCCGTCAGTGCATTTTGCTTCCAGCAGTTATTCTACTGCGGTGCCCATGGTGATTTTCTATATCTCTCATTTCATCTATGCCTGTAAATTGGACTTTCTCGGTGAGCAATGTGCGTCCTTTTTGCCCATTCATTTGTTTATTGGTGTTACCATTTATGTCGGTATGAATTCACTGGTACTTATTTTATTATTTTGATTATAAGTCAATCAGTATTTGTATTATTACTCCAATTCTTCCATTTTGGCCATTTTGAGCCTGGCTTCTGTGTCCCTTTCACGTTTCCCCAACTAGCTTTTTTGTTTGTTTTAATTCCTTATTCTCTGGAACTACAAAGATGCATCAGATTCTACTATTTTTCTGTTCTCTGTCTCAACAATTCTCCAATGAGTCAGGTTCCTTTTAAAGTGAATAGTCTTCAGGAACCAAATCTGCGCACTAGGTTTTACTCACTTTTACTGTGGTATCCTTGTTTCTAGTTCACCTGAGTAGAGAGAGCTGTGAAATATGTGCATGTATCGTAACCCATGTGGATACCCATCTATATTTACTCCCCTATCTGTATGAAGAAGATGGACTGGAATGCATACTGATGTCTAACTCCAATCCAGTACCTCAGTATTCATTCTAACCTCACCCCCTATGATCATTTACAAGTTCTCTCTATGTAGTAAGAAACCCACCTTTTCCCCATGTAATCTATTTGCTTGTTTGTTCAATTCTAGCATATAGACAAAGCGTTTCCAAAATCGCTAATCCATGGCCCTGAGAGAGAAACAAAGCTAGTAATTAGGCAGAGAGTTTCTGTATTTATTTTTCTTTATTGTCAGCCTTATGGAATGCAGTCAGCACACACCCTTCCGCCACCTCCTTCATCCTCATCTCCTCTGGGGCAGATACGCCATACATTTGCCAAAGAGCGCATGCCTTTGTCACAGTTCACGCCTCATTCTGGGGTTCCACCACAAGCTCGGTTTTCAATTTTTTCCGTGGGCACGGCGCACCTGGGGGGCTCAGTCGATTAAGGAACTGACTCTTAGTTTCGGCTCAGATCCTAATCTCACAGTTTGTGAGTTTGAGCCCCCCATTGGGCTCTGTGCTGACAGTGTGGAGTCTGCTTGGGAGTCTCTCTCTCCCTCTCTCTCCCCCACCCCTGCCATGGCTCTGCACCAGATTCCAAACCATTTTGGGGTCTTTTCTCTGCAGCATAAGGCTTCTGCTTCGTAGATACAACGAGGAGATGGCTTGGGGCTGTAATCCTCTGCCAGCCATCATCATGGGAGAGGCTTTGGCAACATTTTTGCTAATCTCCCCTGCGAGGTAAAGCTTCAACAGTCAGAATCAGCTACGTTTAGGTCTCCAGCCAGCCAATAACCGGCCTTTAGCAATTCATTACAAATTGCTGCTGAATCTTCTTATTAATTTAGTAATTCTGGCAGCATCTGCCCCAGCAAACAAGACCTCAGGCCTTATATCTCCCTGCAGGTGCCTGACTCTCCCCAGATTTCCTGTTAGTTGTTTACCCTTCAAACATTCATTTTCTGATGTATTTTGTCCAGCTTTTAAAAATTCTTATTCTAAGATGAGAGCAATGCTTTTGCTTGCTCTCTCTACATCTCTGAGGTGAAAACCTCCTCTCACCTCTCAACTGAATTTTAAAATAGCAAAATGATTTTATATCCTTAGAGGGATATACTCTAAGGGCAAACATAATTACAAAGAAATCTTAAACTTTAATTAGTTGGCTTATTTTTAGAATACTGTATTGTAATTCTGAAATTATTTTATGAGCATTAGAATATACAATAAGTAAATATATTAATATTTGTGGGAACCAAGACTTCCTCTGTAAGATAAAATTATTACAAATATTTTTAAAAAGAAAGGAAAAACTCTCTCAATGATAAATCTGAATTGCAAATGTCAACATGAACTCAAATATATATAAGTATAAATATAAATATATATTTCTATTTAAACGAGATAGAACACGAGCAGGGGAGGATCAGAGAGAGAGGGAATCACAGAATCTGAAGCAGGCTCCAGGCTCTGAGCTGTCAGCACAGAGCCCAATGCAGAGCTTGAAACCAGGAACCATGAGATGATGACCTCAGCTGAAATCAGACGCTTAACTGACAGAGCCACCCAGGCGCCCCAAATATATGTTTCTTCTAATGAAACATCCTAGAATAATCAATTAACAAAGATATTTGTTCTAAATACCATTCTCTGGATAGTTTTTTGAGGAACCTCCACACTGTTTTCCAGAATGGCTGTACCAGTTTACATTCCTACCAACATGTAGGAGGGTGCCCATCTCTCTACCCCTCGCCAGCATCTATAGTCTCTTGATTTGTTCATTTTAGCCACTCTGACTGGCATGAGGTGGTATCTCCGTGTGGTTTTGATTTGTGTTTCCCTGATGATGAGTGAGGTTGAGCATCGTTTCATGTGCCTGTAGGCCATTTGGATGTCCTCTTTGGAGAAGTGTCTGTTCATGTCTTCTGCCCATTTCTTCACTGGGTTATTTGTTTTGTGGGTGTGAAGTTTGGTGAGTTCCTTGTAGATTTTAGATACTATCCCTTTATCTGATATGTCATTTGCAACTATCTTTTCCCATTCTGTTGGTTGCCTATTAGTTTTCTTGATTGTTTCCTTTGCAGTGCAGAAGCTTTTTATCTTGGTGAAGTACCAAGCGTTCAGTTTTGCTTTCATTTCCCTTGCCTTTGGAGATGTGTCGAGTAGGAATTGCTGCGGTGGAGGTCTAGGAGGTTGTTTCCTACTTTCTCCTCGAGGGTTTTGATG
>NC_043702.1:101558204-101583635 GCF_006229205.1 Suricata suricatta
TATATATATATATATATATATATATACATATATATAAAGTTTATTTATTTTGAGAGAGAGAGATTGTGAGCAAGGGAGGAACAGAAAGAGAAGGGGAGAGTGAGAATCCGAAGCAGGCTCTGCACTGTCAGCTTAGAACTTGATCCCAAGAACCATAAAGTCATGATCTGAGCTGAAATCAGTAGATGGACAAAATCAACTAAGCCACTCAAGTGCCAGTAAAATTTTTTTATTCATTTGTTATTAAATTTAATGTTTATTTTATTTTTGAGAGAAAGAGAAACAGAGTGTGAATTGGGGAGGTACAGAGATAGAGGGAGACACAGAATCTGAAGCAGGTTCTAGGGTCTGAGCTGTCAGCACAGATCCCAATGTGGGACTGTGAGATCATGACCTGAGCTGTATTCAGACACTTAGTTGACTGAGCCACCCAGACTCCCCTCTTTTTTAAATGTTTTTTATTATTTTTGAGAGACAGAGAGAGAGAGAGAGGGAGAGAGAGAGAGAAAGAGAGAGAGGAGAGAGAGAGAGAAGAGAAGGGGAGGGGCAGAAAGAAAGAGGGAAGCACAGAATCTGAAGCAGGCTCCAGGCTCTGAGCTGTCAGCACAGAGCCCGACGTGGGACTTGAACTTACAATGTTAGATCATGACCTAAGACAAAGTCAGACGCTTAACCAACTGAGCCACACAGGCATCCCATAAAGTTATTTTAAATTTGCATGTTTAAAATACCAGAGAGATAATTCTGTTGAACTACTTTTATAGTCTGTATTATATTATCATTCTTACATACAGATAACCATTTGTCTCTTTTTAACTGAAGACTCATTTTTTTATCTTCATGATTTAATTTTATTTTTGAAATTCTAATTAATATCCTTGAAAACTCAAAGCGATAAAATGTAATATCAGATACATCCCCTTGATGTAAGCATTTTTATTTCCAGCTTATCTCTCAAGTATTACTTTAATAAAAATACTATTTTCTCTTCTGGTACTTATTTGGTATTTAGAAATTTTATAGACTCATGTTTAATTTTTTCTGAAACATATTATAAAACTAAAGTTTACTTTGGCCATCTCCTGATGGAAAAGGCTTCTTCTGTTATGTTTCTCAGAATGGGTTAATAAATAGAATATTCCACAAATTTTTGCATGTTTGAAATTGCTTTTCTATAACCTGGATGATATAAATCAATATTCCTAAATATGACATGTATTTTTAACTAACTTCCTGTCTTATTCATCTTTTCTCCCAGTTTCTTGTTGTCCCTCTAATAGGCATATCATAATGTGGCACAAGCCAGAGCAATCACTTTCTCCCTGAAAATTATTGAACTAATTGCCTGCATTTCACTTTTGTTGCACTAAATCATGTACTCCAGGAGGAGCTGTTATGTTATTACATGAAAGCATTGCATTATCCAAGCCTTGTTACAGATGACTATTGTGAGGGTAGACACGTATCATGTGTCCACCACTCTGACTCTTGTCTTTCAGTTTTTCTTGTTTTCTTCTTCAGCCCCATTTCTTCACATTTGTACTTTAAAAATATATAAATATGCCTTTGGCGTCACTCTCAGTTTTACTTCCTGAGCTCCAGGCTTAGAAATGTATGTCATCATAGCTTTTTTATGAAGTATAATGCTCAAAATATGTTGTTTGGTTAATCAGTATCCCCTGTCCGCTGACTGCTTCCCAGAAGAATCAAGCAAATGGACAATGACTCAGTTAATTCTTCCACAAATTACTAATTTAGAAAGACCAGTTGATGGTAAAATCATTCACTTTACTTCTTCTGTGGCCCACGGACATCCTCCACAGACACCAGGTAGACAGCATCTCACACTTCATTGGTAGCTGTCCGAAATGTCTAGCTAATCCCTACATTGGTGCATATTTATTCATCCAGTTTGTGACTGTTTTATTTTGATTTCTTAATATGTTCTAGACCTGGGGTGAACAAAAATAAGAGAAAAAAAATGAACTCTTACTCTATATAGAAAAACATCACATCTCAAGAATGGAGCCAGGTGAAGCCCGCATTGAGAAGAGATTATGTTAGAGGCACACAGTATATAGTAGGTTCCCATGCAGATTCATACACAAAAAGGTGCAGAGGAGAAAGCGCAGAAGGAAAGGACTGGGCTTCCACAATCTGAATATGTAAGGAAAGTACACACCATATATCGTCAGACCTTAAGAAGGGGTGTGGACACCATGAAGAATCTTCACATGCACTGAAGCTCTGGTTGGACAATAAACAAATATCTAAGTACACACTCCTACATCTTCATTGATAAGCCAATGCATTTTACCTGGGTCCACTGGATCTAATTTTATATACACATACAGATATATATATAATACACATACACATATATTCATAAAATTATGGGAATTATAATTATGTAATATCACATACATATATATTCATAAAATTATGTGAATTGTAGCAAATTCAGAGAAAGTTACAAATACAGGGGAAAGAGGTCTCACATACCCTTGATCCAATCTTCCCTAAAGGTTACATCTTGCATAAGTATAGTACAATTTCAAGTCCAGGAATTTCACTTTGGTATATTACATATAGTTAATTCTATAGTTTTATTACATGTATATATTTATGTAACCACCACACTCTGTAAGTGTAACCACTACACTCTGTAAAGATGTGGAACTATTTTATGTCTCCCTCAAGCTACCTCTTTTTTCTTTATGTTTATTGATCCATGTTGAGTGGGGGAGGGGCAGAGAAAAAGAGGGGGGAATCCCAAGCAGGCTCCATACTATCAAGAGGGAGCCCAATGTGGGACTTGAACCCACAAACTAGAAGATCATGACCTGAGGCAAAACAAAGAGCTGGATGCTTAACTGACTGAGTCACCCAGGCGCCCCAAGCTATCTCTTTATTGTTTGTGCACACCCTCCCCCCACTAGCCCATAGCTTCTTAACAACCATTCTCCTGTTTTCCATCGCTAGAATTTCGTTGTTTTGGTACTATTTAAACAAAGTGAATCATGCAGCATGTGACATTTTGAGACTAGCTTTTCTCACTCATCACAGTGTCCCTCAGATGCTTCTGTGTTGGTGGGTGCATTGATACTTCAGTCCATTTTATTTTCAGTTAGAATTCCATAGTATGGATATACCATAGTTGTTTAACCATTCATGTATTGATCTTTTCTAGTTTTGGCTATTTCAAATAACCCTGGTACGAACATCCATGTATACGTTTTTGGGTGGACATAGTTTCATTTCTCTGAGATAACTGCCCAGGAGTACAATTGTTAGAGCCTATGTGAAGTACATATTCAATTTTTTTTTAAAGAAACCACCAAACTTTCCCCAGAGGGGTTGTACTATTTCACATTTCCACCAGCAATGTCTAAGAAATCCAGCATCTCAGGGCCCCTGGGTGGCTCAGTCGGTTGAGTGTCCGGCTCCGGCTCAGGTCATGATCTCTCAGTTCATGGGTTCGAGCCCCAAGTCGGACTCTGTGCTGACAGCTCAGAGCCTGGAGCCTGTCTTCCGATTTTGGGTCTCCCTCTCTCTCTGACCCTCCTCTGCTCATGCTCTCTCTCTCTCTCTCTCTCTCTCTCTCTGAAAAATAAATAAAACATTAAATTTAAAAAGTAAATAAAGAAAAAAATATCCAGTGTCTCCGTGCCCTCACCAGCATTTGGTATAATCTGTTTTTAATTTTAGCTGTTGTAATAGGTGTGCAGTGATAGCTCGTGGTGTTAGATTTGCAAATTTCTGACGGACAGTGATGTTAACATGATTTTTAGTGTTTATTTATCATCTGTATATCATCCTAATGAGATGACTCTTCATTTACCTCCATTTTCTAATTGGATTGTTTAGGTTTAAAATTTTATAAAGATAGATGGATGTCCATTTTTTCTTTAATGGACTATGTTTTTGGTGTCATGTCTAAGAATGCCTCACCAAACCATGAGTTCAGAATATTTTCTCCTCTATTTTTTTTCTAAAAGAGTTTTTCCTTGCATTTTTTCATTTCAATCTGAAATCCATTTTTAGGTATTTTTTGTACGAATTTGGGGGTTCAGGGCAAGGTTTAATATTTGCCTAAGGATATACATTGTTCAAGCACAATTTGTTAAATGATTTTCACCTTTGTCAAAGTCAGTTGGCCATACTCGCATGAAGTTATTTCTGAATTATCTATTCTGCTCAATTAGATGTGTCTGTCTGTCCAATTGTCCATACTACACAGGCTTGCTTACTGAAACTCTGTGATCAATCTTGAAATTGTTTAGAGCTATCCCATGTTATTCTATTTTTTTATGTTTTTATTTTTCTAAGAGACAGAGAGACAGTGCGAGCAGGGAAGGGTCAGAGAGAGAGGGAGATACAGAATCTGAAGCAGGCTCCAGGCTCTGAGCTAACTGTCAGCACAGAGCCCGACGTGGGGCTCAAACCCACAAACTGTGAGATCGTGACCTGAGCTGAAGCTGGACACTTAACCGACTGAGCCACCCAGGCACCCCTCTATTTTTTAAATAATGTTTACTTTACTAGTTCTTTTGACTTTGCATAAAAATTCTACACTGTTCTACACACACACAACCTTTTTCAGATGTTAATAAGAAATGCATTAAACCTGTAGTATATCAATTTTCAGAGAATTAACATCTTTACTCTCTTGAATCTTTCAATCCATTGTATATCATCACTTGTTTAGATCTATTTTGAGGCATGATATGTCTTGTCATTTAGATTTTATTACCTTCATTAACATCTTATAATTTTCTGCATGCAAGCACCATACATGATCTGTTAGACTTAAACTTCTTTCTTCTTTTTTTTTCGGAATGGATGCAAGTGAGATTGCATTTTTATTTATCTTATTATCTTATTTTTTATTTTTTGCTAGTTGTAAAATTTAATTATAGGGTTTCCCCCGTGGTTAGTAGTCCAACCAGTCCACATTAATAGCTTTGAAGTGTGCAGCTGCTAGTTTTTAAATAAAGGTGACAAGTGCCAATCAGACTCTAACACTGTTCAGGATTCAATAACTGTGGTTCTGGGTATAGTTCAACCCAAAGGCTAGTCAAAGATAGTGCCGCCATCAATAATTAGACCAAAGGCATAATTTTATAAATCACTTTTAGTTAAACAGAATAAATTCTAGCTTTTTAAAAGTTTAAATCTACATAAAAACCAAAGCAATCTATTTTTCTACCTGAGATAAAAAAAAATTTGTTTTTTCTATCTAAACATAATTTTTGGTATTGAGGGAAATTGAAATTCACATGATATATTTTGTCAAACTTTTCCAAAAAACCTTTAGGGCCTGCTTAGTGAGAAATTCTCCTGTTGCACAAACATATTTACATAATTTTTTCTTCAAAGACTAGTGACAGATGTCTGAGGTTAATAGGCATGTAATAGGACCAGGATACCACTGATAATGTGGGAATAAAAAGCCACTCACTTATGCAGTATGAAATGGGATCACAGAACCTATGTACATACATGAATCACCAAAAGTTTAGAAACTCAGCTCACATTGAGAAAATTCATTTTATTATTTCATGCAGAGGTTGCCAAGTTAGGATGTATAACAACAACATTGTGTATAAAAGCTCCAAAGCCACATATTAGCTTAAATTGGCAAAAACTGCAACTTATATTAAAAAGAAAACCCAACTGGGGTGCCTGGGTGGCTCAGTCTATTAAGCATCTGACTTGGGCTCAGGTCATGATCTTGCAGTTCATGAGTTCGAGCCCCGAGTTGGGCTCTGTGCTGACAGCTCGGAGCCTCGAGCCTGCTTCAGATTCTGTGTCTCCCTCTCTCTCTGCCCTTCCCCCATTCACACTCTGTCTCTCAAAAATGAGTAAACATTAAATTTTTTTTTAAAGTAAACCCAACTAAGTGTTTACTGTGACAATACAACTGCTGCCTTGTGGCCTACAGGGGCATCTGGATGAGGAATGACCTCTTTTGTCTACCCTCTTTGGGTTCCTCTTGCCTCCAACTTCCTTTTTCATGGCTGTCTTGACAACGCTTGAAAGCAAAGGAACCTGCTAAAGAAAATGAGGAGGATGAAAAACATGACATATGATGTGCAAAATCTAAGCTAATAGTCTGAAAAAAATCCTGGAAGGAAGGCTGAGCAGTCATCTACACTCAGGGAAAAGAGAACATAAAGTATAGGGCATCTGTACTCCTAGCCTTTCTGGCACATCATCTCCTGATTAGAAGAGTGTGGGACCGAGACATGAAACTCAGAAAAGGTAATGACTTTGAAGAAGGAGCTAGAGAAGTGAATGACTGATGATGAACAGCAGCAGCCTTGTCTGCCCATGAGTCTCTTGATTCTGGCTTTGGCAAGGTCCATATGACTGATGTCAGCCTTTTCTGTGATCCCATCTATTTGTGGATCTGGAGCCTCAAGTTCATTGCCCATGTTCAGGGCCCTGGTTTTTAGGTTCCCTAGGATACTTCCCACTTGAGTCGGGTACTCTTCCATTTCATCTTCTCTGGTATCATTATCAGGGTTACGTTTAATGAATCCACTGCGGGCCACTCCAGTCGATCCTTGTTGAGGCTGACAGTCACCCGGCCAGGCTGCTTAGATACTACACTACTAGGAGATTTGTCTCTGCCATCCCTCCATGCTATTTATAAGTTAACTGGGCTCAGTTCTTTGTCCAAGCAGCTCCAGCCACTCTTCCCCTGCCCCAGCAGCTGGGACAACCCCAGACTGGATCTGGAGCTGTATGCTCCTAGTACCTGCACATGCTTTGGTATTGAGTTTTAAAGTTTG
The DNA here is from genome assembly GCF_006229205.1 of Suricata suricatta. NCBI lineage: Eukaryota > Metazoa > Chordata > Mammalia > Carnivora > Herpestidae > Suricata > Suricata suricatta. The sequence continues at coordinate 101,565,002 of NC_043702.1, forward strand.
GATTCCATATGTTCATTGCTAATATTTAGAAAAACAATTAATATTTGTATATTTATCTTATATCCCGGGGCTTTGCTGGACTCCATTATTAATACTTGAGGTCTTTAAAATAAATAGATTCCTTAGAGATTCTTGTGTAGACCAGTTTCCCAATTTATGTCACCACAGAGACCATCCTGGCTAGGAAGGGGAGAGGAATATCGTTACTGCTCCCTGCATAGCCTCCACGGATACCATGGGGAAAGTAGTATTGCTCTCACAAAGCATTAGTGAAAATTTGACTCTTTGCGAGCTGTCCTCTGACACCTCTCTGAGCACACAAGGTAGGAATGAGTGTGGGGCCCTCGCCATGGGGTCCACTTCTCTGGACAGAGGAACTGGGCAGCTAACTACTTGGTGATGAATATGCTGGGCCTTCTGTAACATCACCCTACTATGAGTTTGGGGAGCCTTGCTGCACCCTCGGAAGTGTGCAATTTAGGCTTTCTACTTAGTTTTAGCTGGCGCAGCTGAGGGTGGGACTTCAGTTTTTTCTGTGGCGTTTGAAGCAGAGTGGCTATTTCCAGTAGTTCCTATTCTGCTAGGCTGCTTTGTTCTTGGCCCCTTGGATAAAAAAGTATCTTCTGATTGTTTCTTTTTATTTACTTTGGCTTATATCTATGCCCATTGATGGATCTGGGTTGCCGGCATCTCCAGTTTTTAAAGAAACAAAAAGAAAACCCATTACTACCATGCCTTTCTTCAGTTACCAAATGTCCCTAGCCAGGCTGTCAATTTTTCTTCACCATTTAGAGTTCATAAATATATATTTAAATATCTGAGATATCTGTCTATAGATGATAGATAGACAGACAGATAGATAGATAGAGATGATAATTTGTATGTAATATCCAGGACTTTCCCTGTGTTTACCAGGAGAAATAAAGGAAAACATGCCTAATGCATCTCACCAGAAGCAGAAGTCTCTGTAATATATTTTTAATCAAACTATTTATACAGAGATCTCAGAAAAATATTTGCCTGGAGCCTTCAGCAAAATGAGAGATGGACTTGTCCTGAATTGTGTAACACTGCTGTACCCAGTAGCCAGATGGGCTGGAAGAAACCGTATTTTTAGCAGAGTATAATGCCACCCCAATTAGAACTGGGGCTCTCTTAGTAAGTACAAAGGAAAATGGGATTTTAATAGGCAACCTGCTGTGTCTGCCACATATTCCTATTGCTTAACAACTTATTTTAAAATAATAAGTGCTGTGAGAGGCCCCAATGAGCTTTCAGTTGAAATTAAAAAATAAATTTATATTTGTGAGTCAATATGCATGCATATAAAACAGGTCAATGACATGTTATCATGTGGAAGAAGCAAAACTCAAATGTTGGAAAAATCCACAAGACCAAATGTATATTTCTTAAGGTGGCCAGAACACCAGGGATGACCTCAGTGCCAGAGTCCAGATGATTTAGATGGAGACATGCACGTGCTCCGTGCAGGAGTAAGTGGCTTGATGAGACTCAGGAATCCCTACTTCATTCAGGCACAGGAGAGTCACGAAAGATGTGGATCATGTCATTCTTGGCTTAGCAAATTCTGGGAAAAAATGAAAGAAATGTTAGAAAGTTGGAGAGCACTTGATAATATATTTGGCTTGTATGTAGGTCAGTGAATATTTGTGAAAACCTAAGGAAGTTCTGGAAAGTCATAAGAATTTGGGAAACCTGATGACAATAAATAGAAAAATTTATTGACTGACTGATCTTTAGAAGCAACTCCTTAACTAAATAGTACTAGTGGTCAGTACTATTAGTACTATGCTGCTTACCAAAAACACATTTATGGAATGTAATTTTATATTACATTTTACATTGAAATACTCTGTCAATAACATTTTCCTATATTATACTTTCAATTCCTAAATTTGTTAGTAAAATCCTAGACCATATTTTAAAAGATTTATAACAAAAAGCAGATTTCTGTTTCATTTCTGTACCCTGGCAACTCAGTATCTTTCCTCAAGGATATTATATGTGTTATAAGCATGTATTTCATTTTACTCAAATAGTATAATCAGTAAAATCATTTGCATCTCTATAACTTCAAACAAGAATATATCTTGAAAGTTTTTTCTTGCTCTGACAATGAGAAGGTCTCTTTTTTTTTTAACACAAATTCAAAATCAACTTTATGTAGATACTATAAGAAAACATCATAGGAAAATTGCCTTTCCTCTCTACCTTTACAATTAGTTGCTTATGTTATCATATTCATATTTTTACAAATGTTGTGTTATAATTCAGCAACCTGGTTATAATGGGCTTACCTAATGTTTTTCCACTAAGCCATTTTCCCATTCAGTTCCTTGAGAGCTGGTACAGTGCTTTCATTGTGGTCCATTTCCCTGTCATCTGACACAATACCTAGAATACCATAATGACATTAACTGTCATTTATCAAGCATCATGCATGAGAAACATAGTTATATGATTTGTAAATGTTATTGATGTAACTTGGTGAATACATCTAGCAAGAAGATACAGTTATTATCCAAGTTTTAAAGCTGATGAAAAAGTTTCTGCACGTCAGATCATTCTCTGTATAAATGATGAATGTTTGCATGTACTGTACCTCTTTTCTTCAAAAGTTACTCCCAAACCCTGGAATAACACTGTATGTGCTTTCTACATCATTTAGAAAACAAATTAAAAAGACATAAAAAGGCCAGATTCAGCTCTTATCAAATCACGAACATACCATTAAAAACATGGCCTATTTCAACAAAATAGAAAAAGCACAAATTCAAAGTCTAACAGAGCACCTACTGGAACTAGAAGGGGAGCAGCAAGAGCACCCCAAACCCAGGAGAAGAAAAGAAATAATAAAGATCAGGGCAGAAATAAACAATATAGAATCCAAAAGAACAGTTGAGCAGATCAATGAAACCAAGAGTTGATTGTTTGAAAAAATAAACAAACTTGATAAACCTCTAGTCAGCTTTCTCAGAAAGAAAAGAGAGGGCATCCAGATAAACAAAATCATGAATGAAAAAGGATCTATTACAGCCATCCCCTTAGAAATACAAGCAATCATCAGAGATTACTATGAAAAATTATATGCCAACAAACTGGACAACCTTGAGAACAAATTAATAAAACATAAAAAAGCCAGATTCAGTTCTTATCAAATCATGAACATACCATTGAAAACATGACCTTTATTTATAATATGTATTTTTAGTAAAGAAAATTTAAAACACTGAATATGTGTTAAATATTATGATAGTAAAATTGACTCAGAGGGTTCAAGTAGAGAGTTTTTCTGTAGATTAACATATTACCCAGTTTATCTGAGCCCTAATAGTTCCCAAGAGATGCTCATTTCCCCACACAAAATATATTTTAATTTAAATCTCATGTTTTACATTAAATGTATATAAAGCTTATATATTTAGTTTACTGTATAAATCCAAAGTCTTGTATGAAATCAAATATGGCATGGGCATGAGTTCATAGCTTTTCATTTTGTTGCAAGTTCTTATCACTACCTGAAAAATGCACAGAATTATGTTCCTTTCAACCAAGTATGCCCACTTTTGCCATCTCTCCTGCTAACACTCTGCACAAGATGCAAAAATAAACTACTGAGGACCCTTCAAAGTAAGTTGTAGGGTAGAGTGAAATCTCAGAGAACCAACCTGGATGTGGGTAAGGTTCTTATTTTGTGTCTCTTTTTTTTCTCTTATAGCTTTACTTTGTGGAAAACTCAAGTCATGAGCCTATGTTAGCTGTAGTTACCACTGAAATCCCATCGTGCTAGACACAAGAATCTAGCCAAAGGAGACTGCATATTCCGAAGGAGCAGGGGCTGTCCATGTTTGTTCTTTCTCTCCTCTTGTGGCATTTCCAATGGTGAGACTCAGAGGGAGAGCTTGATGACTCAGATGGCACATGTTTGAGTAAATATAAAACAGTATTGTTTTCCTAGGTCCTTAGATATGTACATGAATATTAACAGCAAAATATGTCACATTGTCAGTAGGGTTTATATTATAGGTAGATGTTATGTAAATGTCAACTACAAAATGAAGGAGAGTAGAAATGGTTAAGTGTTTTAAAGGCAGTTAGGTTCAATAAAGTGCTTAAACATTAAACTAAGTAGGCTGTAATAGGCAAGACATATGCATATTGCGATCCCTAGAGAGGCCACTAAGATCATAACACAAAGGAAATAGCCAAAAAACTGTATGTAAATTTAAAAGAAATTCCAAAACTTATTCATATAAAAAGATGGAATAGAGGGACAAGAAGCAGAAAGCAAATATAGAAGATAGATAGTAAAATGATAGATCTAAATATGATTATATAAATAATTGCATTTATGTATATTATCAAAACAGCAACCTAAAGACAAATAGCTGGTTGGATAAAGAATAAAAGCAATTCAACTATATGCTGTATAAAAGAAATTCAATTATCATATAAAGGCATACAAAGGTAAGGAGTAAAAAAATGTAAAAATATATACCATCCACACAATAATCCAAAGAAAGCTAGAATGGCTACATTAACATGAGACATAGTAATTTCAGAACAATGACATTACACAAGGATGACAAATGACGTTACACAATAATGAAAGACTCACTAGTCCAATGTTATCATTTATAAATGTATAACAGAAGCCCAAAATAAATGAAAGAAAAAATGATAGAACTAAAATAAAAAATAAGCAATTCTGCAATATAGATGAATACTTTGACACATTCTTCCATTAGCAATTGAACAAGTAGACAGAAGATTAGTAAAGGTGTAGATCTAAATGACAGTCTCAATCACCTATACTAAATTGATATTTATATAAGATGATAATGACAAAAAAATTTAAAAATAATTATTTTCTAATGTACATGGGAAATGCATCAAGGTAGATCATATTCTGCACCATAAAACACACTCATAAATTTTAAACTAGAAACTATAAAAATTATTTTATAGACCATAGAGAGATTAATATAAAAATCAATAACAAGTGACATCTATATCTGATAATGTTTGAGAATTAATCATCACATCTAAATCACTACAGGGTTAAAAGGGAGGTCATAAGAGAAATTATAAAGCCTTTAAAAATGGATAAAAATGAAAATTCATATATCAAAACCATAGAACATAACAAGAGATAAAAAGGAAATTTATAGCATTAAATGCTTAACTTAGAAAAGAAAAATGAGGTTAAATCAATGATTGAAGCTCCCACTCCAAGAAACTAAGACACAAACAACAACAACAACAAAAAACTAAGTACACACAACAAAGAAAAGGAAAATATAAAATAATAGGAAGTAATGAAATTAAAAGAAAAGTAGAGGAAATCAATGAAATAAAAATCTGATTCTTTGAAAATAGGGATAAACTAATACATTTTTTAGTTTTATTATATGACACACATTTTAGGTCAATTATTCTCCACACTATTATTAGTTGAAAAATATATTTTAAAAAACTAGACTTACCAATGGTTAATATTTTTCTCATTTTGCTCTTATTCCCCCATCTCTTTCTTCCATACACATACACACACACGCACACACACACAAATATACACATACACACACTTCATTCATTTCTCTTTGCTGAACCACTGGAAGTAAGTTACAAGCATCAGGATGCTTAAAACTGAAACACATTATTATATGGTTACTGAGTATAGGATGTTCTACATAACCACAGTAACATCATGACACTAAAATTAATTTTTAGACAAAATATTTATCTATGTTTAGATTTACGTACATATGTGTGTATGTTTGTACATATATACAGATGTATATTTTAGACAGAGAGAGAGAGGAAGCAGGGTAGGGGCAGAGGGAGGGGGAGAGAGGATCTTAAGCAGGCTCCATGCCCAGCAGGGAGATCCATGCAGGGCTGGATCCCACAATTGTGAGATTATGACCTGAGCTGAAATCAAGAGTCAGACACGTAATACACTTAGGCACCCAGGTGCCCCAATAGATTTTTATATTTAGACAAAATATATATAATTACATAAAATATAATATGTGATAAAATATTAAATATTTATAATTTAACCCACATTCAAATATCTCTAATTTCTAATCTTGTCGTTGATAACTCATTTAAGTGAAAATCTAATCAAGCTTTCTGCCTCATATGGTTAATAAGGTTGAGACTAACAGAAAATTTAAAGCTTGTTTTTCAGGGACCTGTTTCTCACTAACCAGTGAGGTATTGTTAGATTTCGGTTAAATTCCTCTCAAGTGTATTGTATCCTTTTGGACTTCCACTAGCAATGTAGAAGTGTGTTTCTTTATGGATTTGCCAGAAAAATGTGTCATCAGTTTTGACTGGTGAGAAAGGGTGTTAAATTATAGTTTTAGTTTAGAATTCTATTATTATAAATGAAGTTCAGCAACGTTTCACTTTTTTAAGTTTCATTGGCTACCATTTTTTAAGAAAGTCGTCATGTATTTTGTGCATTTTATACTTGGTTCTCTGTTGATTAATAATTTACTATATGTTAAAACATTATCTTTTATCTGTAGCAAATATTTATTTCTGACTTTTCTTTGGTCTTTGATTTTGCTTACGTGTTTTCTTTATGTAATGCATTAAAAATATCTTTAAACTTTTCAATTTTTACTTTTCTTTCATTTGAATTTTGAGTTACAGGTAAAGATTTTTCTGTATGAAAAATAAATGAATGAATTTATCTTTTCTATTATTTGTGTTGTATAATTTTTTACTTTTGTATTTTTATATATGACCTTTATTATGACGTATGATATGAATTGTTGATCCAATTTTACTTTTCTCTAAACAACCATCCAAATATTCTAACACCATTTATTAAAAGTCCAATCTTTCTTCCAGTGCTTTCACGTATGATATTTGTCATATGAGAAATTTGTAATGTTTTGTATCTAGATGCAAGCCTAGGCATTCCAAGCCTTCATAACATCTCAGAGCTTTTTAGTACAAGATAATCACTGGAAGAATTCCCCTATGAATATTCTAACCTTTTTTCTATGCAGATAAACCACTTATTTTAAAAAGCTGTGTTGTATGGACTTTACCTGTGATTTGTAGCTGCAAGTTCCTCTTACGGAACTTTTTGTACACTGTTTGAACACTGCCTTATTTAGAAGCTTTCCAAACATCTGATCAGGGCTGATGTTAAGAGTACTGTGCCTGTCCAAGAGCACAGAGCCCCGAGCTTAAAAGGGTTTGGTGCTTGGGTTAGTGCTATGCTATCATGACTCTGATATTGCTTTTTTTTAATGTTTATTTCTGAGAGACAGGGAGAGACAGAGCATGAGTCGGCTAGGGGCACAGAGAGAGGGATACACAAAATGAAGCACGTTTCAGGCTCCGAGCTATCAACACAGAGCCTGATGTGGGGCTTGAACTCACCAGCAGTGAGATCATGAGATGCGGGGCTCAAACTCACCAATTGTGAGATTATGACCTGAGCCGAAGTCAGACACTCAACCGACTGAACCACCCAGGTGCCCCGATAATCCCTTTAAAAAATAGGTCTCACATTTCCATTTTGCACTGGACCCCACAATTTATGTAACTGGTCCTGCATATTATGTCTCATGGGTACGCCCATCTCTTTGTTTTATTGACACTAGGAATCTGTTGTTCCACTTTTCTTGTTTCTTTTATATAATTACATCAGTAAAAAAAAAATGTTATTCCACATTGCCATTTAAATCAAACCCAAAAAGTGTAAATAGTGTCCTTACAAGTCACAACATCATAAGTGAGAATTAAGGCCAGAGTGCTTTATCCTAGAGGCCTTGCTCTTTCCACTTTCCCATGATGCTCCCCTAAGAATAAAGACCCTATAGAATTTTAATAATTGACTGTTGGGAGACATAACCAAAACAAAATAATATATAAAATGGAGTCATGATTTTGGATCACATGACAGACTTCATAAACATAGATGTCCTTCTACCTGACCACACTGAGATCCTGAGAATATTAAAAAGACAAAAATGATTACATGTCTGAGCTTTAATGATAGACAGGTACAATCTTCCTGTACTAGGGAAAAGAAAACTAACAGGTATGGAAGTAAGTAAGTGATACTCGACACTACCCAGGCTCAAGATGTTGTCAGACTCCCTGTTGAGCCCAGGGAGAGAGCCTGCGGTCCTAAGGCTGGCACAGGAGTCTCAGATGGACTACTTGATATGAGAAAGCTGTACCTCAGGTCCCTTCTCAGAACTTGGAGCTTTGAATGATATTCAGTCCTCAGAGAATACAAAATTCTCAACTCAGAAGTGAGGAAACAGTGAGGAATCTTGACAATATTGTACAGCTTTGTGTTGCGAAACAAAATGCTGCCACCAATAAGAAACTGAAACCCCAACCAGTGCTTCATTAAGTTTTGGAATTCAAACTTAAATGATTTTATTATGCATGAATCCCCAGGACTCCAAATTCAGTGGAAACTGATCCTCAGTTATCACAATCTCTGGACCCTGGAGTTGGAATAAACTTAAAATTGCTTTATATTAAATTGTTTATTTTCCAGACTTTGCAAGACTCTGAGGAATTATGAAATCCTAGTGAATAAAAATAAAATCATGCATATAAATGAAATCCTATTTGAAACAGTTCATGGGTACAATATACAACAGAATTAATGCCCTTAGGAAAAGTGATGAAATCATCTGGAAGGTGCTACAGAATCATTGCTTTGATGATTAAATAGGTAAAAGACAAAAAAATAGTATTCATAATGAAGGAATAGGATGATATGCAAAAGAAAACTTGAACTGGAGGTGAATCAGCTAGAACAATTACAACATGAAAATTTAGCAGCTGAATACATAAAGACATTATAAATGATCTAACAGCTGATTACACTCAACTGAATAAATAATTAAAAACTGACTAATAGATTTAAATAAATTATTGCAGATAGTTTTTAAAAAGTCATTTATTGAAAAGGCAGCTAAAAGACCTGAAGTAGGCTGAGAAAACCAGGGTTCCAGAAAAGAGATAAAAAGAGTAAATAAAATAAATGCAATATGTAAAGAGTTAAAAGCTAGAGATGATCAAGAATTCAAGAAAGATAAATATTTAAAGATGTACATAATATCCCCAGCAGAATAAATAAAATCAAATGTACCCTTGAAAACATCTCATTGAAACTATAGAGCATCATAGAAAAAGGTTAAATACTAAAATGAAACTACCAGATTACACTTTCTAGTCTGACACGGAAAGGGCTTAGAAGGTATTACTCCCAAAACCAAAACAACAAAGAAGGTGGAAAATATTAAAATCAGCAACTCTTAGATTTCTCAAAGAACTAAAGTCACAGGGCCAACCATCACCGCAAAATCTAGAGATGGACAGGTGCAACAGAGAATCCCATCTTGTGGGGGTCAGAACCTGCTGCTGGAACAGTATAAGAACATCTGAAGGGTAACTGAGTACTTGCTAGAAGTTAAACATGCACTGATTAAAGAAGGAGGAGAGGTGGTGGTGATGGTGGAGGGCACTTGAGGGGAAGAGCACTGGGTGTTGTATGGAAAACAATTTGACAATAAAATATTAAAAAAAAAAAAGTAAGACCTCTGGAAGCTCGGATTTAAGAGGGTTGTCTTTCACTATAATAAGTTTTACCTCCAGAGACATGCAAAAAAAGTACACTAGAAGTAATTTAAACCTGGGACAGAACACCTGTAGCAAACAATAAATATTGCCAGGTTCCTAGCCAGATAAATATAAAACTTCATACTGAAGATTGACTTGCCTCAGTAGCTTTTATTTGATATATAATTTCTAACTTTCAAACATATTGCAAGACAGATAAAATTCAAATGCAAAATGCAATGTGTGCATGTATGTATTTTACAAAAGGACAGAAGATACTTCATCCATATCTATATCTATCCATAACAGTTTGTAAAAATGTTTGAAGAAACAGAACGATTATCAGAACCAAATATGATAGGGCTTTTGGAATTATCAGATTAGGAATTTAAAATAATTAAGATTAACCTGCTCTAATAGAAAAAGTTGGACAATGAAAAAGAATAGATGAGTCATGGAAGCAGATGAGCAATGGAAGCTCTAAGAAAGAACAAAAATGAAATTTAAAAATACCCATTGTGACAGAAATAAGTAATGTCTTCCATGTCTTCCCATATCATTATATGGGAGGAAAACAAAGGTAGAATTTAGGAGCTTAAAAACATGTTAATAGAAAAATTTCAAGCTGAAAGGCAAATGTGAAGAAGTAGGGAAAGAATAATCAAGAAGGATGGGAGGATGACAGAAGGTGTAGGAGACTGGTCACGGGAAACAGTGACACAGAGGAGCAGGAGAATTACTTGAAAGAAAAATGGCTGAGAATTTTCTAAATTAATAACAGACACCAAACCACATCTGAAAAGTTCGGAGAACTTCTCAAAAAGCAGGATAAATTAAAAAAAATAAGACCTATACTTTGGGTTATCATTTTCAAACTGCAGAAACCCAAGGTCAAAGGGGAAGACCTAGAGAGAAGCCAGAGAAGTTAAAACCCCTTACCTAGGTATAAAGATAAGAATTACGTCAGAATTTTCTTTTAAAAATGTGCAAGCAAAGTGACATCAGCATCATGGCGGCTTGAGTTATTCTTTTTGTTTTCTTCCACTTGGTTTACAATAAATCAGATATCCATAACTGATAAAATGTGTCTCTGAACAGCACACCAGAACACAAAAAAGACCCATCCAGCAGGAGCTGGAACCCTTGTTCTTTTTGAGAGACCATAATATCTTGGAGAAGGTGAAAGAAAGATAAGGCAAAGAGACCTGGAGGAAAGAATTTTCTGTCTGCCTTAAGATTCATTCTATCAAGGAGACCAATCATGAATGCTGGCACTCCACCACCTGGGTTGACAGGATCTGTTTTCAGAATCTGCTCACCTGAAAAAAGTAGCCAAGAGAAAAACAACAACAAGAACAACAATAGCACAGTAACCTATACAGGAACACTTATTAGACTGCCAGCAGATTTCTCAGCAGAAACTCCTCAGGCCAGGAGAGAGTAGAATGACATATTCAAGACACTGAAAGATAAAAACAGTCAGCTATGAATACTCTACCTGGAAAATGTGTCCTTCAAACATAAAGGGGAAATATAGCTGTGGGAGTTCACTATGATTAGACCTACCTTACAAAAATGCTGAAAAGACCTCTTCAGGATTAAACAAAAAGACAAAAGTACACAAAACTCTTACTAAAATGATTAATAGTCAGAATTAGAAAAATATGATTCTTTTTTAGAATAATATATTCAACTCTTAATTAGATAATAAAGGTTTAAAAAAGGACACTAAAAATAACTATAGCAAGTACAGTTTGGTTAACAAAATCACATCATAAAAAAAGATAATTAATGACATCAAAAATATAAAAGGGAGTGACAAAAAATGGAACTTTTACAAGCCTATAAGGATAAATTGCTATCTGCAGTATAGGGGCTATATTATCTGTGAGATGATTTATGAAAGCTAATAGTAACCTCAAAGCAGAAATCTAGAGCACAGATAAGAAACAAAACCATAAAAAAGTTTGGGGCATCTAGGTGGCTCCATCAGTTAATTACCTGACTCTGGCTCATGTCATGATCTCACAGTTCATGGGCTCTGTATGGTTCTGTGCACTGATAGCACAGATCCTACTTGGGATTCTCTTTCCCTGCCTCTCTGCTCTCCACCCACATGCACTCTCTCTCCAAAAATAAATAAATAAACATTAAAAAAAAAAAGAAGAGTGAAAAAATCACCAGGGAAAACTACCAACTTACAAAGGTAGACAGAAATAGAAGGAAAAGGAAGAAATGGAGAGACAAAATAACCAGAAGACAAAAAAATCAAAAGGATAGTAATAAATCCTTATATATCAATATACCCAAAGTGAAATGGATTGAACTAACCAATCAAAAGATATGGCTGGATGGAAAAAAAAACAGAATGCAAGTATATGCCACCCATAGGAGACTCACCTCAGCTGTAAAGACACACAGACTCTAAATGAAAAGATGGAGTTAATATTCCAAGCAAATGGATGCCAGAAGAAGTTGGGTATAGCCATTGTTATATCAGATGAAATAATCCTCAAGTCACAAAGGGTAACAAGAGACAATGATGGTCATTATAGAATGATAAGGAGGTGAATACATCACTAAGGTATAATAATTATAAATGTATATATGCTTCCTACACAAGAACACTAAAATTTATTAAGCCAATACCAACAAATCTAACAACAATATAGATAGATCATTCAGGCAGAAAATTAACAAGGAAATACTGAAATTGAGCCAGATTGTAGAATAAATGTGTATAACAAACTTATATTGAACATTCCATCCAATAGCAGCAGAATACACATTCTTCTCACGTAAACAGGAACATTCTCCAGGATAGATCATGTAATCAGCCATAAAACAAGATTAAAATTACACCAACTAATGTTTCTATCACAATGATATGAAATTAGAAATCAAGTGGAAAATAAAGATCTACAAATACATAGAGGCTAAGCAGTGCATTTCTTTTTTTTTCCAATGTTTATTTATTTTTGAGAGAGAAAGAGATACAGCATGAGCAGGGGAGGGGCAGAGAGAGAGAGACACACACACAGAATGCAAAGCAGGCTCCAGGATCTGAGCTGTCAGCACAGAGCCTAACGCGGGACTCAAACTCACAAACTGTGAGATCATGACAAGAGCCAAAGTCAGGCGCTTAACTGAGTTACCCAGGCATCCCAATAAGCAGCACACTTCTAAACAGCCATTGGATAGAAGAAGAAATAAAAAAGGAAATAAAAATTATTTCATAAAAAATGTAAATAAAACACAAAGTATCATATGTTATGGGATGTCGCAAAAGCATTTCAGAGAGGAAAATTGACAATAAATGCGTATATTAAGAAGTTAGAAGGATCTCAAATAAACAGCCTAACTTTACATGTGGAGGGAATAGAAAAAGTAGAACAAATTAAGTCCAAATGTAGAAGAAGGGAGGAAGTAACTCAGATCAGAGTGGAAATAAATCAAAGAACAGAAAAACGACAGAAGGGATGAACAAATCTAAGATCTAGATCTTTGGAAATATAAACAAACTGGGAAAATTATTAGTTAGACTAATAGAGAATAAAGAGGGAAGACTCAAATAAAAAAATTATAAAAGAGAAAGGAGACACTACATCTGATAGTTCAGAAATGCATAGAATTATGGGACTACTAGAAACAATTTTGTGCCAACAAGTAATGTAGCCTGAAAGAAATGGATACATTTCTAGAAACACACAACCTACCAAGACTAAATCAGGAAGAAATAGAAAATTTTATCAGACCAATAACAAGTAAAGAGATTGAATCAGTAATAAAAATTCCTAACATAGAAAACTCCAGGACCAGTTTCACTAGAAAACTTTATCAAAAAATAAGGAAGAATTACCATGAATTCTTCTCAAAAAAATCCAAAGTATTGAAGAGGAGGAAACACTTTTAAATTCATTCACTGAAGCCACATTACCTCGATGCCAAAATTAGAGGATACCCCAAGAAAAGAAAACAGTTGAGTAATGTCTCTGATGAATATAGACACAAAAATTCACAGCAGAGTATTAACAAACCAAGTTCAAGCACACATTAAAAGGATATATGCCATGACCAGGTGGGTTTATCCCTGGGTTGTGAAGATGGTTCAACATATTCACATTAATAAACATAATACATCACACTGATAAAATAAAAGTTAAAAATCACAGGATCATATGAAGAGAAACAGAAAAAGCATTTGGGAAAATGCGTCTTTTCATGATTAAAATCCCTTAACAGATTGGGTATCGAAGGAGCATACCCCAACAGAAGAAAGGCCATATATGACAAAAACCACAGCTAATGTGATACTCAATGGAAAAAAAATGTTTTCTCCATAATCAGGAACAAGACAGGGTGCTCACTCACACCCTCCTATTCAATATAGCATGGAGGTCCCAGCTGCCACAATTAGGCAAGACAAAGAAATGAAAGGCATCCAAATTGCAAAAGAAGTAAAATGGCCACCATTGGTGTGTAATTGGATCCTATATATAGAAAGTCCCAGTGAATCAGAGAAAAAAAACCTGTTGGGATTAATCAACCGTTTTAGTGAAGTGTCAGGACACACACAAACTGGAGAACTGCAGTGCAGAACAATAAAATTGGACCCTACCTCCCACTACTCAGAGTTTAACTTGAAATAGACCGAAGACTTACATGTAAGAGCTGACAATCAAAACAAAAAACACTACCTTAGAATATTGCATCCAAGGCTTATCCTCATGTGTGAAAGAAACAGAAAGGTGTCTTTAAAAATTAACCAAAAAAATTGAGGGAATTTGTTGCGAGTGGAGCTCTTTCATAATAAATATTAAAAGAGTTCTTAGGTGAGAAATTTCTATATACATAAAAAAGGAGGAGCATTAGAGAAGGAATAAAAGTAAAATAACATCTTACTTTTCTTATTCTTTATTAATCTAAAAATATAGCAGCGATGTATTTGGTGATTATCGCTTGTGAGTAAGCAAAGTGAGTGACGGGAGTATAATAAAGGACGGGAGAGAGAAGCGGGAAATACCATGTAAGGGCATATATATTGTTGTTGCACCATGTTATTTGAAAGAGATTTTACATTAGTTATAAATAGATACTGTAAAATCTAGGGGCTAAATAATTCTTTTAAAGCTTATTTATTTATTTGTTTTGAGAAGAAAGGGAGAGAGCAAGCAAGAGTGGGGGAGAGATAGAGAGAAAGAGAGATGGAGAGAGAATACCGAACAGACTCTGCCCTGACAGAACACAAGGGCTGATGGTGCGGAGTCTGATGCAGGACTCTCTATCTCCTGAACTATGAGATCATGACCTGAGCAGAAATTAAGTCAGACGCTTAGCCAACCGAGCCACCCAGGCACCTCTAAAAAATTTTAAAATAAGAATAGTTTTGATCACAGGAAAGAGTATTAAATTACATTAAACAGTTAAAAAAAACTATAGATGGCATAAAAAGTGGAAAAGAAAGAAAAAGAAAGACCAACAGTAAAAAGCAAAAAATAGTTATAAACATGATAGACTTAGTTTAACTATATCAATAATTGCTTGAATGTGACTGACCTAAATACCTGAATTACAAGACAGAAAGAGTCAGGGTGCCTGGTGGCTCTTTTAGTTAAGTGTCTGACTTTTGCTCATATCATGATCTCGTGGTTCATGTATTGGAACCCTGTGTTGGGGTCTGTACTGACAGCTCAGATTCTGGAGCCTGCTTCAGAGTCTGTGTCTCCCTCTATCTCTCTCTGTCCTTCCCCTGCTCTTACTTTGCTTCTCTCTCTCTGTGTTTTAAATAAACATTTAAAAGATTTTTAAAAACACAGAAACTAAGTGTATACCAAAAATACAAGTTTAATTTTTCCAATTTGAAGACAAAGAAAGAAGAATTAAAAAGTATGTAGAAAGACATACTATCCTAACACTAATTAAAAGCAAATTGGAATTACTATTTCAGAAGAAAAAAAGACTTATTTATTTTAATTTAAATCTTAGTTAGTTAACATACAGTGCAATGGTGGTTTCAGGAGTAGAATTCAGTGATTCATCACTTACAGACAATACTCAGCACAAGAGTCCTTCTGAGCCCCCGTCATCCATTTAGCCCATCCCCCACCCACCTCTCTCCCTCAACCCTCTCTTCTCTATCTTTATGTATCTCTTGTGGTTTGTTTCCCTCTCTCCTTTTTCCCTCGACCCTTTCCCATATGTTCATCTATTTTGTTTTTTAAATTCCACATATGAATGAAACCATATATTATTTGTCTTTCTCTGATTGACTTATTTCACTTAGCATAATACATTCTAGCTCCATCTACATTATTCCAAATAGCAAGATTTCATTCGTTTTGATGGCTAACTAATATTCCTCTGTGTGTGTGTGTGTGTGTGTGTGTGTGTGTGTGTGTGTGTGCATCCTCTTTATCCGTTCATCAGTTGATGGGCACTAGGGCTCTTTCCATCATTTGGCTATTTTTGATAATGCTGCTACCAACATGGAAGCATGTACACTTCAAATCTGTATTTTTGTATCATTTGGGTAAATACGTAATAGTGCAAATGCTGTATTGTATGATAGTTCTATTCTCCTTTTTCGTGGAGTTTTTATGTGGTTTTGGAATCAAGGTGATGTTGACTTCGTAGAATAAGTTTGGAAGTTTTCCTTCTATTTCTATTTTTTTTGGAACAGCTTGAGAAGAACAGATATTAACTTTTATTTAAATATCTGATAGAATCCCCTGGGAAGCCTCAAGATTCTTGTTTGTTGGGAGATTTTTCTTAATTTATTTAATGCTTTTTATTTATTTTTGTAAGAGAGAGAGAGAGAGAACAAGTGGGGAGAGGCAGAGAGAGAGGAAGACACAGAATCTGAAGCAGGCTCTGGACTCTAAGCTCTCAGCCCAGACCCCGATGTGGGGCTTTGAACTTATGAACTGCAAGATCATGACCTGAGCTGAAGTCGGAAGCTTAAACTGACTAAGCCACCCAGGTGTTTGTTGGAAGATTTTTGGTAACTGTTTCAATTTCTTTGTTGTTTATGGGCCTGTCCTAACTTTCTACTTCCTCCTGTTTCAGTTTTGGTAGTATGTACATTTCTAGGAATTTTCCATATCTTTCAGATTGCCCAGTTTGTTGGCATATAATTTTTCATATTTTTCTCCTATAATTATATTTTGGTGGTGCTGGTTGTGATCTCTCCTCTTTCATTTGTGATTTTACCTAATTAGGTCCTCTCTCTTTTCTTTTTATAAGTCTGGCTAGGGGGTTATCAATTCTGTTTACTCTTTCCAAGGACCAGCTCTTGGTTTTGTTGATCTGTTCTACTATTTTTATTTCCCTTCTGCCAGCTTTAGGCTTTATTTGAAGTTCCTTTTCTAGCTCCTTTAAGGTGTAAGGGTAGATTGTATATTTAGGACCTTTCTTGCTTCTTGAGATAGGCCTGATTTGCAATATATCACTCTCTCAGGATTTTTTCTGCATCCCAATGGGTTTTGACTATTGTGTTTCCATTTTCATTTGCTTCTATGTATTTTTTAACTTCTTTAATGTCTTCCTTACCACATTAACTCTTTAGTAGGATCTTCTTTAACCTCTCTATATTTGAGGGCTCTCTAAATATTTTCTTATGGTTGACTTCAAGTTTCATAGTTTTGTGGTCTTAAAATATGTATCGTATGACGTGCACTTTTTCTGCTTGGTGAGGACTGATTTGTGACCCAGTACGTGATCTGTTCTGGAGAATGTTCTGTGTGAACTCAAAAAGAATGTGTAATCTGCTGCTCTAGGATAAAATGTTCTCTATGTATTTGTTAAGTCCGTCTGGTCCAGTGTGTCATTCGAAGCCATTGTTTCCTTGATGACTTTCTGCTTAGATGATCTGTTTACTGTGTAAGTGAGATGTTTAAGTCTCTTACTCTTTTTGTATTATTATCAATGAGTTTCTTTATGTTTGTTATTAATTGATTTACATCTTTGGGTTTTTTTCTAAGTAGGGGGCATAAATATTTACAATTGTTAGACCTTGAAGGAAAGACTCCTTAATTATGATATAATGTTCTTCTTCATCTTGTGTTACCATCTTTGGTATAAAATCTAGTTGGTCTCATATAAATGTTGCTCCTCTGGCTTTTTTTCGATGTCCTTTATCATGATAGATGATTCTCGAACTTTCAGTCTGCAGGTGTCTTTAAGTCTAAAATGAGTCTCTTGTAGGCAGTAGATAAATGGATCCTTTTTTAAATCAATCCTATATCTTTTGATTAAATAATTTAGTTCCTTTATATTAAGTGACTATCAAAAGATATGAATTTTGTGCCATTGTGTTATCTATAGAGTTGGTGTTTCTGGTGATGCTCTCTGGTCCTTTCTGGTTCTTTATTCTTTCTGTTTTTTTTTCCCCAGTCACTGAATCCCCCTTAAAATTTCTTGTAGGGGCTCATAGAGCCTGGTTGGCTAAGATTTTAATAAGGAATGTTTGCAGCCTGGGAAATGGCTGGCTGAGAATCAGCAGGAGAACCAGGTCTACTTTGAAATGTCAAGGCTGAAGACACCATGACCTTGCCTGTGCATCAACATGCTTTCACGCTCTGGAAATGCTTCATCTAAAGTAGTAAAACAACCCCCTTCCTATGACTTATACACTATCTCTGTGGCATATGCCTGCATGTCACCACCCTGATTGTACTGCTCCCGATAACCTATGAGCATGCTTTATTCCCACCTTTGAAACCACACATTCTTTCCTGTACACCCCTTGAAATGCACTGATAAAATTCTCAATAAAAACTGGGAAAAAACTTTGCCTGGGGCCATCGCCACTGGAGCACTTGGCCCCCTCACCCTCTCCTTTCTCTGATTAAGAATTCAGGAGTAATCCACCATCTGCCATCAAGATTCTTTCCTTGTCTGTGTGTTTTGTGAATTTGACTATCATATACCTTAGCAATGGTCAGCTTTTCTTGAATTTAATGAGAGTTCTCTGAGCTTCTAGGATTTTGATGTCCTTGTCGTT
>NC_043702.1:101583735-101586923 GCF_006229205.1 Suricata suricatta
TTTTGGTTTTCAAAGTGGACCAACCAGAGGTAGGATTGTCTTTCTGAATATGCAATTTTTGGCATCCAGAGTGGACCAATCAGAGGCGAGACTCTGTTCTGTGTTCTCTGAGGCTTCCTGAAGCCTGTCATGGAGTTTGTTTGGTCTTTACACCCTCAGCCTGGGTGCTCAATTCTATGCCTGAGAACAGCATAACATGCTGGCGCCACCTGTTTTTCTTGTGACCCTGGGGATCCGCAGACCACACTGTCAACCTTCGATTCTGCCTGGCTTCACCACGGGAGCACCTTTAGCCAGGCACGCCCGCTGCACAATCCTCTCTTCTAAAAAATACAGATTTTGCGCTCTGCTACTTATAATACTTTCCAACAGCATCCGTAAGCAGGCTCCCAATGCACTGATATACCCGCAGCTCTGTCTCTGCAAGTCAACTCTCTGCACCTCCAACCTTCCAGAAGGTGGTCACTTTTCTACTGGTAGATTTACAGTTTTTGTTTTCCCAGCCATCTGATTCAAGTCTTGGGTGTTCAGACGATTTGATAACTAATCTTTAATTGTGTTTGAGGGATGAGACAACCTTAGGGTCTTTTTACTCCCTGCCATCTTAACTCCCCAGCCCCAGACAAAGCAGGCTTCTGAGCTGGGACAATTATCATGGATATAAGGAGGGGCATTATGTGGGGTTCTTGGGTGGCTCATCAGTTAAGTTTTCAACTCTTGGTTTTGGTTCAGATCATGATCTCATGGTTTCCTGAGTTCGAGGGACACATCAGCCTCTGTGCTGACAGCACACAGCCTGCTTGGGATTCTATGTCTTTCTCTCTCTCTGCCCCTCCCCCTCTCTCACTGTCTCTGTCTCTCTCGAAATAAACAAATAAACAAAAAAGAGGAGCATTATGTAATGATGATGGAGTCAATTCTCCATGAAGGTACACATCTTTAATATGTATGTGTTAACCAACAATATCAAAACATGAGACAAAAAAATATATAACTTAAAGATGAAATATACAAAATTGAATTAGAGACTTCAAAACCTTTCTATCACTAATAGACCCAGCAGTCAGCAGGCAGAAAATCAATAAGGATATAGTTGAACTGAATGGCACTCTCAATGAATTGAATCTAATTAATATTCATGATATACTTAATCCAATAACAGTGAATACATATTCTTGTACTCATCAATATAGAACATGTTCTAGCCATTAAAAACAACAACAACAAAACCTTAGCAAATTAAAAAAATAAACTTCATAAAAGTACTCTTAGTCTGCAATGGAATTAAACTAGAAATCAATAACAGATAGATAACTGGAAATTCATAAAATATTTAGAAATTAGACAACACATTTATAAATAATAACCATGGGTGGGTCAAGAAATGTTTCAGTGATTATTTAAAAATATTTAGGGCTTAATGAAAATTAAAATGCAATATATAAAAATCTGTGGGATGCAGTGAAAGAAATGCTTAGAGGAAACTGTGTAGTATAGACACATATATTATAAATCAAGAAAGATCTAGAATGAATAATCTTAACTTTAACTTTGGGAAACTAGACCAAGTATAGCAAACTAATCCAAAGTAAACAGAAGAAAGACAATAGTACTGATGATGCAAGAAATTAACAACATGAAAAATAATAATGGAAAAAAGCAACAATATAAAACCTGGTTCTCAAAAAATATCAGCCTAAAAAAGAATGACAGAGAGAAGAAAAAAATGGATATCACCACTCAAAGACGGGCTATCAATGTTGATCTCAATGATCTTAAAATGATAAAAATTCAACAATTGGAAAACAATTGATGTTATCTATCAAATAAACAGGCTAGAGAAGAAAAATCAAATGAGCATATTACTAGGTGCAGAAAAAGCATTTGACAAAGTCCAGCATCAATTCATGATTAAAAAAACTCTCAGTAAACTAGAAATAAAGAGGAAATTCCTCAACTTTATTAAAAAAATCTCCAAAATATCAAAGAATTTTCAATGACAATAACACCGACAACTCCTGGAATTAATACCAATCACAGTAAGGCAAAAAGATAAAAGGTTAATATATATCAATTGATTGCTCTTCTATATATACTAGTAATGTGCAATTAGAATTTGAAATTAACAAATGAAATATTTAGGTGTAAGTCTAACAAAACATGTATAAGAGCCATATGAGGACCATTACACAATTCTGAAAAAAGACACCAAAGAAGAATGAAATAGAGAGATAGTCCATGTTAGGTTATAGGGAGACTCAAAATTGTTTAGTTATCTGTCTCTCCCACCTTGAGCAATAAATTCAATACAATCTGAATCAAAATCCTGGAATATTACTTTGTGAATATTGACAAACTAAATCTAAACTTTATTCATAAACACAAAAACCCTAAAAAATTAACATAATAAAAGGAGAACAACAATGTTGAAGAATATAATCTGAAGACTTACTGTAAAGTCACAGTAATGAAGACAGTGTGTTACTAGGGAAAGAATCACAGATAAATCAATAGAACAAAATGGAAAAGCTTAGAAGTAACCCCACACAAACGTATTCAACGAATCTTTGACAAAGGAATAAAGACAGTTTAATAGTGAAATGATAGTCTTTTAAGAAACAATGCTAGAGTAATAGGGTATCTGTGTACAAAAAACAATTGATCTAAGCGCTGTCCTAAATCTTTCATTTCAAATGGATCATAAACCTAAATGTAAAATGCAAAACAAAAATAAATTAGTGAAGACAATACATAAGAAACTTTGTGTAATAATACTGAGTTTAGCAATGACTTTTAGATACAACAGCCAAAACATTATACATGGAAGAAGAAAATAGTAAGTTGGAGTTAATTAAAATTAAAATCTTCTGCTCTGCAAATGTCACTTCTAATGCAATACAACGACAAACAATAGACATGGCAAAGTATATGCCAAATACATATCTGATAAAGGTTTTATATCTAAAATTTAAAAAAACCACACAAACAAGAAAACAAACCTCTTAGGATACATCAATAAGAAAACCTAATTAAAAAATGGACAAAAGATTTAAACAGGCATTTCACCAAAGGAGAGAGATTGGTTGTAAGTAAACATAAAAAGCAGCTAAATTGCGTGTCCTGTTACAGAATTACAAATTATGACAAAATTTGATGCCACTTGACATCTAAGATGCCTCAATCCGAAC
>NC_043702.1:101587023-101588123 GCF_006229205.1 Suricata suricatta
TTTTTTTAAATAAATGAATCCAAAGCAGTCTCATATCATTTCTTGGGGCGCCTGGGTGGCTCAGTTGGGTAAGCATCAGCTTCTTGATTTCAGATTAGGTCATGATCCAACCCCAAGCCTGCTTGGGATTCTCTCTCTGCCTCTCTCTATCCCTCCCCTGCTCCTATGTGTACATTCTCTAAACAAACAAACAAACATAAAGAAAGTGTGTTTTGTTTTGTTTTTTTGCTTTAGGGAGGTCACTCTTTGGTCTCTTCAGGGTTTCAACTAATTGGATAAGGCCCACCCACATTGTAGAGAGCAATCTGCTTTACTCAAAGTGCCTCGATTTAAATCTTAATCTCACCTAAAACACTCTCATGGAAACATGCATAGTAACATTTGACCAAGTACCTGGACATTGTGGCCCAGCCAAGCTGACACATAAAGTTTACCATTTCTGGTCCTGCCTAGGGCCAATTCCACAGATGACGCTGGTGTGCCTAGCACACAGAGGTCCCCAGATCTTGGAGGTGGTCAGCACATCCCCTGCATGGAACAGTAGAGGCTCCAAGGACAGAAGCTGAGCAATGTCACCTCTGTCTTGGGTACAGATATCTAGAAGGAGATGCTCAGAAGGATGATCCTTGGGGAGGTGATTTATCAGGGAAATTTTTGAGGGGAAAAACCCTTAAGGGACGGAGCGAGCAGGCAGGACCAGGAAGGGAAAGAAGTCTAGCCAGGGTGGATGTCAGTTGATGTGTCATGGAGGTAGCTTGAGCTGGGCTGTGTGTGCCCTTGTGTAAGGCATGGTCACTGGGCTTTCTTTCTTGCTGCTGGGCAGTCACTGGCTAAGGGCCGCTCCCAGGGGACATGTACTCTTTGTTCCTCTCAGACCTCTGTACTCACTGGCAGAGGTCTCCTGAGCCCAAAGGCTTCATCTAAAGAAGAATTTCAGGTGAGAGGACTTGGGGAGTGTTGGAATAAACCTCCAGGTCCCTGATGGAGCCCCTTTAAGCCAGTGTGTCACATCAATACACCAACACTGGAATAACTCTGGTGCCCCTATAAACTCTGCTAGACCTGATACATCATGGACCCCATCAGCCAATCCCCCAAGG
>NC_043702.1:101588223-101589323 GCF_006229205.1 Suricata suricatta
CCTTGGGGGATTGGCTGATGGGGTCCATGATGTATCAGGTCTAGCAGAGTTTATAGGGGCACCAGAGTTATTCCAGTGTTGGTGTATTGATGTGACACGCTGGCTTAAAGGGGCTCCATCAGGGACCTGGAGGTTTATTCCAACACTCCCCAAGTCCTCTCACCTGAAATTCTTCTTTAGAGGAAGCCTTTGGGCTCAGGAGACCTCTGCCAGTGAGTACAGAGGTCTGAGAGGAACAAAGAGTACATGTCCCCTGGGAGCGGCCCTTAGCCAGTGACTGCCCAGCAGCAAGAAAGAAAGCCCAGTGACCATGCCTTACACAAGGGCACACACAGCCCAGCTCAAGCTACCTCCATGACACATCAACTGACATCCACCCTGGCTAGACTTCTTTCCCTTCCTGGTCCTGCCTGCTCGCTCCGTCCCTTAAGGGTTTTTCCCCTCAAAAATTTCCCTGATAAATCACCTCCCCAAGGATCATCCTTCTGAGCATCTCCTTCTAGATATCTGTACCCCAGACAGAGGTGACATTGCTCAGCTTCTCTCCTTGGAGCCTCTCCTGTTCCATGCAGGGGATGTGCTGACCACCTCCAAGATCTGGGGACCTCTGTGTGCTAGGCACACCAGCGTCATCTGTGGAATTGGCCCTAGGCAGGACCAGAAATGGTAAACTTTATGTGTCAGCTTGGCTGGGCCACAATGTCCAGGTACTTGGTCAAATGTTACTATGCATGTTTCCATGAGAGTGTTTTAGGTGAGATTATGATTTAAATCGAAGCACTTTGAGTAAAGCAGATTGCTCTCTACAATGTGGGTAGGCCTTATCCAATTAGTTGAAACCCTGAAGAGACCAAAGAGTGACCTCCCTAAAGCAAAAAAACAAAACAAAACCCACTTTCTTTATGTTTGTTTGTTTGTTTAGAGAATGTACACATAGGAGCAGGGGAGGGATAGAGAGAGGCAGAGGGAGAATCCCAAGCAGGCTCGGGGTTGGATCATGACCTAATCTGAAATCAAGAAGCTGATGCTTACCCAACTGAGCCACCCAGGCGCCCCAAGAAATGATATGAGACTGCTTTGGATTCATTTATTTAAAAAAA
>NC_043702.1:101589423-101694013 GCF_006229205.1 Suricata suricatta
TACCTCTTCTAACCCCTTTTTGTACTGATTTCAAATGGCTTAGAATAGCCAGCAATATCTAAAAGGAGACTTTCCAAAAGTGTTGTATTAATAGGAGAAAATGATCAAAGAGCTCATCTGAGTAAATTTTCAACTTTCTACAAGTAGTTGTATATTTATTCCAACTCAGACCTCATTAATCTATCATAGTAATTAAAAATCTTTAAGGTTAACTATGGTAGACCTAAGAACAGAAGCAAATGGGATGTTTTCCTAAGGATGGTCATTAGCAATCAGCAATATTTTTACTGAAGATAAATTGATTTAAATAAACAGGGCCTGGATTATTTTCATAACATTATGTTACTGGAGAATCATAATATAATTAGTAAATATATATTTAAAGAGGACAGCTTCATTAAGAGACATGCTTTCCTTAAATTTTCATAGCAGCATATCTTTTTTGACTGTTAATATATATGACTATCTTTCCTCTTAAGACTTCTGCTGTGTGGTTGAGGGACATAATTCAGGAGCTGTATAGTATACTGTCAAATGAGGAGGGAGATTGACTTGCAAGTGCAGAAATGAGTGTGCATTCCAAGCCAGAGGTTATAATATAGGCCCTATGGACAAGACATAATTTGAGTTGGACTACAACCCTCAGGTTACAATCGAAATAGCTATTAAGAAATGAAAGGAAAGCAGACAATATTCATAAATTAAGTTATGAAAATGTATTTCACATGTGTTCATTTATAAATATGAGTGCTTGGAAATAACTGTTTAATTAAAAATGCTTCCTAGAAATTCACACACTGGTATGTATATATATATAAACACATTAAATTACATCTGTGAAATGCAAAAGAATAATATCTTTCGGTAGCTTTTCTCGGAATATGCATTCATTTTTTCAACAAATAATACCCCGAATGAATGTAAACAAATGATACTTTCCTCCATCCGCTAATTTGAGCATTCACAGAAAGAGCAAGGAGAATTAAATTTTATGGAACTAGTGCTAGTGAATCTCCGCTGCGGTTCGTGCATCAGTGGATGGCTGAGAATCTTCTCAGCCTCACTCCATGGGACAGGATACTAATCTTCTAAACACCTGCATTTTTCACACTTAAGTTAACTGGCACCTAATTCTGAAAATTATTATTACTGAACAGAGAAAATATTATTTCTCTATTTTAAAAGTTAATGATATTTTTAGAGGTAAGGTATATGGATATTGTCTTCTGAACTGCCCTTATGTTTGATACTGATCCTATATTTACTTAATAAATAAAATACATTTATTTGGTAGCTGAACTGATGGCCTCTGAATCGTGGATAAAGTGGTTGATAACATGTGCAAATATCATTATTGATACAGCCTCAGTTCACCAGATGGGGCTGAATTGCAAGTAAAACATTCTGAATTTAGAAGGTATGAACTGCCCCTCACAAAACACACGAATGTATCCAATTCAGTGTAATGTTATCAGTACCTACCATGTGCCTGAACCATGAAAATTCTGGGACAATGGAGAGCTACAATACAGACTGGTGAATTTCACATTTAGAGAGAAATGGTGAACTTAGGAGGGAAACATCTATCTTTATTGTCCCGTCCTTTAAAGAAGGATGGTCCGTCTTTTAAGTATGGAAATAGTGCTTCTCACAATCCTGGAGAATAATATATATAAATATATATGCATATATGTGTATACTATAAATATTTATGTATATGTGCATATATACACACATGTATATATACATGCACACATATACATACACATATTTACACTTATATGTACATACATATATTATACATTTATATATACATACATATATACTATGCATATATGCATATACATATACATATGCATAGACATCTTCTCAGCTACTGTTTATTTCCCTGGACCCTGCTGTCCTCCAAACCTAGGCTTCAGATGAGCTGAATAGCAAGTAGTTTTTGAAAGTGCAAAGTGTTCTATGGGTTCTGGCGTTGGGAAGAACCGGCGTTTAGCAGAAGCAGCCGTAGTCCTTATCAATACATCTCTCCACTCTCTGGGCCTCACTTGGGTAACTGCTGCTCTAATCTTTAGATTAAGTTAAGGTATAGGTTCTATTTTTGTCCAATGTGATTCTCATTCAAAAGCAGTTAAGCATCCTTAATGGGGCATGGGAAAATTCAAGGGTATGTTATTTGTTGGCCCAATGATTGGAAAATGTTACTGCCATTTAGTAAGCATGGAGCAGAGCGGCTAAATGCATTGTACTGTCCCGAACAAAAAAGAATGGCCACATCCAACGTGCTGATGGTGTGCCTTTGGAACCCTCTGAGGAATTGGGGAGGCCATTCCACAAAGAAGGACTGGCATTCGTCAGGCGTCTCTGGGGCTGAGATATCAAAATGAAATTATCCTGATACACTTTCCTTTCTGGCATACAGTAGACTTTTACTAAATGCCAATGAAGGCACTTCCTGGCCAACCCAGTGTGCTAGATTTCCTATACCCTACAGTCACCACGTGCTTACCCTTGAAGTTAACTTGTTTTCTTTTAAAGTAAGTATAGTCGGATACCTATAGCACTTTTTTTTTTTTTGAGAGAGAGAGAGAGAGAGACAGAGAGAGAGAGAGAAAGCAGGGAAGGGGTTGAAAGAGAGGCAGACACAGAATTCAAAGCAGCTTCAGGCTCCAAGCTGTAAGCCCAGAGCCTGACATAGGGCCTGAACCCACAGACTGTGAGATTATGACCTAAACCGAAGTCAGATGCTCAACTGAGTCACCCAAGTGCCTCAGCACTTCTTTTTTTTTTTTTTAAGTGGTACAAAGGAGGATGGTAGATATCTGAGTATCTCTTTATCTATCATCTATCTATCTATCTATCTATCTATCTATCTATATCTATCATTTATCTCTCTCATCTATTTATTGGGAAAGATTCCAGAAGAAAGAAGATAAGAAGCTGTATTTAGGAATGTGTTCACTTTGTACCTTGAATTCAGAAATGTTTTTGGAGTGCTAATTCTGAGACAGATACTTTTTCTCGGTGTCTGGGAGAATCAGTGATAAAGCAGACACCACCTGAGATTGGTATTTATTCATCTTGTATGATTGCTGGGCACCATAAAGAGCCTGATATTACTTCTCAGTACTGCCTGAGCTTCACCAACAATGAAATCTGTTCTAATTACTCAGGTTTGATGTAAATGGCTCACCTTTGAGTGGCCACAGCACCTCATGCATCGTTCTGTCACAGAATTGCATGTTTAAAATGTTTTTTTTCCAGCAGAACGTCCCCAGGTTTCTTTATTTGATGAAATCCATCCTAACATCACGCTGTGTTAAAGCAATCCTCAGACATGTCAAGCAGTGGTAGAATCATGAGTTTTGCACATGTGCCAAAGACAACAGGGGAAGGAGAGGTTTGGTTCTATCTTATAAAATTGCCACTGAATTGAAGAAATCTTCACATTTGTGAAGTCAATGAATACTTGGCATCCCATCAATGACCTAAACTAAACTGGATTTTGCCCAGTAGATTTTCAAAACATCCCCTATTTTTGAAATGAATAATTGGATGTTGATATAATTTCAAGAAGATTTCTGAATTAGTAGACTTTAAGGTTCCCAAACATGTCTTTTGATAGAGTCTTTAGAATTTAAAGTCAAGCAGACTTGGGTGTGAACTATGATTCTGATTTTAGCTTTACAATCTTGGACACAAAGTTCAATCCAACCAAAGAATTTATGTTTTCTTATATATAAAACTATAACAATGCCTCATAATGAAAGGCAGCTGGAGGTATTTTCCAGCTTTTGTTTGCAGTCAAGCTAAGACTTCACAGAAAATATAAACTTGTGTATTAATCTCTGACATGCCACTTTATCCTTAAGACTGTGATTAATTGATAGAAATAACAATGAGACCCCTTGAAATTATAAAATGTATAAAATTAGTAAATGATAATTAGCTTTATATTTAAGGCATCCTTAAATATTTAGGAGGTAAATATCTTCCTATAACTTTGATTTTATGAAATACTACAATATCTGTTTATTTTCTTTCTTAAGATATATTTTGGGAGAGTACCTGAGTGACCCAGCCAGTTACGCATTCAACACCAACTCAGGTCATGATATCACATGAACCCACATCAGGCTCAGAACTGACAGCTCAGAGCCTGGAGCCCACTTCAGATTCTGTGTCTTGCTTACTTTCTGGCTCTCCTCTACTTGTGCTCTGTCTCTCTCTGCCTCTCAAAAATGAGTAAATATTAAACTTTTTAAGTTTATTTATTTATTTTGAGATGGAGGGAGAGAGAGAGAGAGAGAGAGAGAGAGAGAGAGAGAGAGAGAGAGAGAGAGAGAGAAGGTCAAGGTCAAGAGAGAGAGCATCCCAAGCAAGTTCCACACTGCCAGCATGAACCCTGATGCAGGGCTTGAACTCATGAACAATGAGATCATGACTTAAGCGAAAGCCAAGAGTTGGACACTTAACCTACCGAGCCACCCAGGAGCCCCGATAAGATCTGTTTCCTAAATAGCTTGGAATTACACAATGACCATAATTTCTGACTTCTATAATCCTCAGAAAACATTTAATAAAATATGACTATTAAAGTATCTCAGTGTGGCACCTGGGCAGCTTGGTTGGTTGGGTGACCAACTTTTGATTTTGGCTCAGGTCATGATCTTATGGTTGGTGAGATCCTGTCCCACAACAGGCTAATTATGCTTGGGATTCTGTGCCTTCTTTAGCTCTGCCCCTTCCCTTACCTGTACACATGCACACTCTCTCTCTCTCTCTCAAAATAAATAATCATTAATAAAATGAAGTATCCTAGTACCTGAGTTAACATCCATTTCATGAAAAATGGCCGTGACCATAATTAATTTTTAACTTTCGCATAGATTCTCAAGCCAGTCTTGCCAAGTTTTTTGCATGGTTCTGTTAATACTGGTTGCATGATGCTGAGCAAGACATTTAATCTCTCTGTGCCTCAGTTTCCCTCTCCATAAATTGAGGTAATGACAGTAAGTAGTTAAATCATACTTTGCTATAAGAATAAAATATAGAGTTCTTATAAGAGTATCTGACACCTAGTGAATATGTTTCAAAATGACCCATAGATGGATCTTGGAAATTCACATTCCCTATAGCCTTTGCTTTGCCTCGAACTGATTGCTTTGGTCTAGGTGCTAGTACTTTTTGCCAAAAATAAAGAGTACATATTTTATTTGTGTTTTCAAGATCTAATAAAAACATGTTATTTGAAGCACAAAACGTAGTGCTTTATACATAAGAAGTATACACTAAAAAAAAATAAAAAGAAATAACAGAAAACCAGTTTTTTCAATTCCTCTTGCTTTCTTTCAATATTTTCTTATTAGACTAGCACAGTCTCACTATTGAATGTTGATCTATTTTTCTATTACTCATTTTTGACCATGCCCAATAGTAGATATTGAAATCTACCCAGTTTATTTAAGAAAGGAGGTAGCATTCAGGAAATGGCTATGTTCGAATGTGCGGCTGGATTGTTGTGAGGGTCTGCCAGGACCTCGCTGTTTTTAGGAGATATGGTTTCTCTCCACCTACAGGTTCACTCTTAGTCTTTCTCAACAACAGCAACAAAAAGTGGGATCCTCTGCCAAAGATCCTGTTATCACACTGTTTTTGCCTGGGTTGAATTTCAGGGTTCCAGACCTAGAATTCCTTGGGTCAATGTTTTCATTTCATTGAGGCCAACGAAAAAAAAATTATATTGGGTGACTTTGCCCTCTCACTGTGCCTAGCTCCAAGACTAATGAGGAGTGGGATGAACTGAACACATAATGCTCTGGAAAAGATATACAGGTGTATTTTCAAATTCAGAGTAGAGAACTTACAGGATCGACTTCCACTAGCAATTCATATGGTGGAGAGTAGGTTGATTTGCTGTGATGTAGTCAAATAAAACATGTGTGATTTAGGTAGGCAGACCTGTCAAGGGAGAAAACTAGTTTGAAGAGATTTAATTGCTGTCAGGATTGAGTGAAAGAACAGAAATGAGCGGGTGTTGCACTGGCTTAGAGAATGTTTTAAGACATGCTATCTTTACTGCCTGTTTTCTGGAAAGAGTAGAGTGGGTCCCATGGGTTAATTGACTGGCTAATCTTTCAGTTGCTAATCCATTTCTTTTATCACCATCCTTTTTGCATAAGTCCTGGGTTAGAGATAATTGACGTGGACCAGACAGGCACTTGATGAAAACTAGGGAGGAAAATTCCAAGTACATTAGTCAGGACTGTTCTAGTTTGCAAATGATAGAAACCCAACTTGAACTAATAGAAGCAAAAGTGAGATTTACTGGCTCATTGGCTCTGTGCTGGACATCTTACATTTGCCACACATGATTCACTCCTGCTTTTTTCTGTTGGCTTTGTCTTTAGGATGCTGACCCATATGAATTATACCAATGTGATCCAGTGTACTTTGGCATCTTGTTTTGGTACCTGCAGAATATTACAAAGATCAGGACAGTGAGGTCAGAATATTTCATCGTTTTGCATCACCCAGTTTTGGCTTCATTCTTCTATTCAAAGGTTACAGATAAAGTTCTCTCTATAAAATTTTCCTTCTGCTTTCTGGTGATCTTTCCCTGCCTCTACTCCTTCAGGACTAATTAGGAGAAGCAATGGCTCTCTCCTCTTACTAACCCATGCCTTGTGCTTTTCTTGGTCCTGTCTTTGTACATAGTCTCTTGATTAAAATTTCCTCAGTAACCTATCTTGAAGAAAGTGTGTCTGGCCTGTTTGTATCTTGATTGGCATTACGTTCATGTAAGAACTGACCAACCCAACTATGGTAAGTCAAGGATGTAGTTGTGATTTGGAATCACTACAGCCAGAGACCAAAAGCCACCAAACACTGTTTGTTTAAACTGTGTTATTTCTCTCTGTGGGACAAGGCTTCATTATTTAGCACTGAAAATAATTTTAAAGCTAGGCTCCTCCCACAAGGAGGAAAAAGAAATCCCAGTGTTAACCCTGGGATTCCACAGACATGCAGCTTCCTTAACATATGTGAGTGACTCTATTTCTGAGCTTTTTTTTTGAAAAATATGAAGTGGCCAAGTGTGAAATGTCCTCTCAGGAAGGAAGGCCTTGATGAGTCAAATTGGACAAGGCTTCAAGTTAGATGTACCTAGGACAGCTGTTCCCAGACCTCATGACTGGAACAGTGGGAAGAATAAATTTCCAACAAAGGTAGATGTTTTTCACAAAGAAGTCAGAAATAGTATATGAAACAAAAGACAACCACTATATCAAGGGTATATAGTTTTGTCCTATATGGAGTAGGAGTCAAATAAACATAATAACTAAGCATTACTAACAAGCAAAAAAAAATTAGAGGGAAAGTTGTATCATGCGTCAAGTTACAGGGCCATTTTGATATGCTCAACGTTTGTGTGCCCAATGAGACATAACATGCACAGATGCACACACAGACACACAGGAGTGAGATCTGTTCTTATGAAATGCCCATTTGAATCTTCCATTCTAATAAGGATCAAGTAAATAAAAATATTTCAAATCATGGTTTATTCTTGGGCCAATAAATAAACAAATCTTATCTTTCCACGACTATATCTATTTATAATGCCAAAGATACAGTGGAGACAATCAGTTTCAAAGTTTTCTACATGCCCGGAGTCCAGCTTATAGGTGGCTCTACTCTCCTTTTTCCTTACAACTATTAGAGAAGATACTATCTACACTAGACCATGAATAGATGGCTAGAGGCCATTTTGAATTATAGTATGTCACAGTGCAGAAAACACAAACCGATAAGAGAGCATTGATGGATTGTGTATTCTCACCTGGAGCATTACAAACTCTTGTGATTCCATCCTTGGCTATACTTGCATGGTCATGTACTGCCCTTCTGACGAGTGTAGCGAGAGTGGCCATTGGGAGGTATTTGATGAGACCTGAGAATCTACCCAAACAACACCTCAAGATCTCAAATCCAGCCAGCCAGGCACCAGTGCTATTATGAGGGGTAATGTATATCCTCTTCTCTTATGGGGTAGTAACATTTGCTTTTAGCAAAAGCATAAAGGAGAGAAGTGACCCCACCACGTAGAAAAGAGGTTTAGCCTAGAGGAATAAATTTCAGCATATCCATCGTGATTGACTTGATTCCTTCCAGCAGGCCTAATTGAGAGGGTTGTCTCTTCTTTTTTATTCTGACAACAAATATTTGCAGAGGGCAAAGACTCACAAGTAACTGTATTTGAAGCTATGGGAAGAAATCTTCAAATATGGAGGTAATCTTTCCCAGTTCTAATGGTCGATGTGGTCAAGAGCACTGGATTCTAGACTTCTCACCGTGTGCACTTACTCTTAGATAATATTCTTCTGGATATTTGGTATTCCATGCACCCAATCTCAACAACTAGATATATATCTGGAGCAAAGAAAAGCTTATACAACTTGATGCCTTTGTCATATCTGATTCATGTAATTAAACAGAAATTTATGGGTGAATAGGAAAATAATTTGGAACTTTGAAACATCAAACATTTTATATTTTCTTAAAAGGGATATAAAACTTACCTCAATTAAAAAATGTTCTTTTTCTGTGTGTGTTGAAAAAAAAAGAATAACTATATCAATCATATGAATCCTTCTCTGGGTTGAAACTCATTACATGAATGAACATTTCAATATTCAGAGTTCAAATGTTTTCATCGATGTATAATGTGCCAGAGATGAGAACTACTAAGGGGACATCTTCTGAGATAAGACAATCAAGTGTGATATCAAATCAAAGCCAGGGAAGGCAGAATGAGACACACAGAGATTCGATAGTGGCTTTACCATTGCAGAGAGTGAGTGCCCTCTGGTTAAGGAGGAGCTAAAGGGAGCTAAACTTCTGGCTATTGTTCATGTGTGCTCACTCAGGAAGGCTGTCTGTTTTGGTGGTCCTTGCTTTTATGGCTTCACCTACGTGCTTTTGGAAAGATGTGCTTTGTGTCTTTCACGTATCTCCATAGATGAAGCTTATCAGAAAATCATGGGGCTTTTTAAATTATAGCATCTTGTTTGTGAATAGATGTTGTTGTGATATGTTACAACATATGAAACATTAAGAAAAGTAACAGCATAAAATATATGCTCAAAAGAAGCTAGTTATTTAAAAGTAACTCATGAATTATTATCCAGGGCTTTATGATCAGTAAGAAAATGGCCCAATGCCTGCATCTGTCATTCAAAACTTTCTAATATCAAATTCCATTCCGTTTTTCCAAATTATTCTTCATAGGTTAATTACAAGAGTTCATCTCATCAGCCATATTTGTTTATAAGAAAGCAGAAATACATAGTGTCCTTCCTCACAGTCTCACTTTTGCCTTTGTTATTGTTCTTGCTTCTGTGACTGTGCGTCCTTCAACACTGCTTATTAAATGTTAGCTACTGTCCGTGGGATGGGTCAGATCCAGCCTCTCCCTGACCATTCACATCACAGTGTTCTCTCTGGCTGAGATTTTAGTATGCTTGCTATGTGGATTGGTACATTTCTGTTAATCCTATGCTTTGAATTATGCATCTTTTCATTTTCATCCCCAAAGCTAGATCTTTAGATATTTGAGTAGGAAATTATTTATATTTTTCTCATATTGCATCTTTCTTATAATGTACCTCTCTTAATATCTATTGAGATATATTAGAGTTTTTTAGTGTTTATTTATTTGTTGAGAGAGAGAAACTCTGTGTGTGTGTGTGTGTGTGTGTGTGCGTGTGTGTGTGTGTGTGTGTGTGTGTGTGTGTGTGTGTGTGTGAGAAGAGGAGAAGAGAGAGAGGAAACCCAAGCAGGTTTCATGCTGTCAGTACAGAACCCAATGTGGGGCTCAATCTCACAACCTGTGAGATCATGACCAGAGCTAGGATACTGTTGGGCACTTAACTGACTAAACCACCCAGGTGCCCCTATCGATTAGTGATCCATCAATATTTACCTATATGACCCGGAAATTTGATGCATGTGATAGAAAATAATGTAGGGAAC
Organism: Suricata suricatta; assembly: GCF_006229205.1. Lineage (NCBI taxonomy): Eukaryota > Metazoa > Chordata > Mammalia > Carnivora > Herpestidae > Suricata > Suricata suricatta. The sequence continues at coordinate 101,599,459 of NC_043702.1, forward strand.
CCAATTTATCCACTACTCCAGGTTCTCCACGAAAAGCTTGGCAGCAGCTGCTATTTTCCATTTTCCTCCCTGCATCGTCAAAGTCAACTCACTCAACCTTTCTTCTAGAAAGCTTACCCCTCCCCTTCTTCAGTCAACTAGCCCAAACTTCCCCATTCTCGTTTTTGGCTGATGACCTCTTATTTCCAAATGGAAGTGATCTGAAAGCATCCCACAAGCCCTCACAAGCACACCTACCTGATTTCTCCAAGGAAATTTCCAAAGCCACCTTTGAGGCAAGAGCTTCAGCAGTGGTAGAAATAGGGAAATTCTGGCTTCTCTCTACTCCTGAAATCAGATAAGGCAGGTGGCACAGATCAAACTGTGTCTATGAGATATTTCAGGAAGGTATCTAAAAGGAGTGGGTGACCCAGCCTAACAGTGTGGGGGCATCAATATCTTGCAAATGAAATCGAATGACATATAGGAGGCTGGCGTGAGGGAGCCACCAGATGTGCCCGGATCCTGTCCTTTCTTTCAACAGCTGTTACCAGTCACAGTGTCTTCACGGGGCTTGTCTGCAGGGCGCACCATGGAAACAAGCAAAGGTTAGTGTTTTTCTCAAGACTGTGTACTGGATGGCTTGTGAGCCACTTTGCATCTGAATTTACTTTTTTTCCTTGCCCCGCTTCATGTTCCATTTTCCCTCCTGTTGCTACCCTGACATGGCTATACTGTAAAACCTTTGGCATGAAGGACATGCCTCAAGCTCTATTTTCCAGGGCCCTAGTTCTACCACTTTTCAGTCTATTACCAGCATTACTGGGACATGAAATGGAAAAACTAAAATAAGTAACTTTAATAGAGAATCGACAGTATCACAGGTTGCTCTCTACATTGACAGAATGAAATGCTTGCACTACTCTCTAAAGTGTCATTGCCTTTTGTAGATGAGAAAAATGAGTTGCAGAGAGTTAAAGGGATTTCCTCAAAGCACTGTAATTTGAATCCAAGACTCACTGGCACTTGATGTACTTTACTGCAAACTGTATTTTGATGATTCAAAAGATAATGTACTTGGAATTTTCAAGACACCTGGTCCTCACATTCTTTAAGTGAGGCAGGATTAGTTTCCTTTCTAGAGAGCCATGGAGGCAACACAGACCACTTCATACAGCCTTCCATGCTTGACCATTGGTTAACATTTGGGGAGAGCGACTTGATACGACACTTGATGGCTCTGGAGATCACCACAAACCAGTCAGTCTGTGTGCTTCATAGACAACCCAGAGGTTTGCAAAACAATCTGGATATAATCTGTTATACAGTTTAAGAGTTCTCTGCTTGCTCCCCTCCAGACAGTTTTTTTTTTCTAAATGGTCACAGGCATACTTGCATACTTTTATGTAAGATCTCAGGGGAAGATCACTTTGGAGCTTTTTCAGTTGCTAATTCAGAGGCGAATAACTTTTCTAGTCAGTTTTCTCCTGAAGTTGAAACTGAATTTCTGTGACAATCTAAACTCATTTCTCTTTAGCATCTCTGCTGGGACACAACATACTCTCACAAAGTATTATAATAGATTATCTGGCAGATGAATTTCAAAAACACCAATAGGAATAGACTTATAATTTAATAATAAGACCAAGAAAAAAGTACTTGAAGCAATAGTTTATGAAAAGCTGCTAATTGAAGCTAGTGCCCTGGAAGACACCATTTCATACAAGGGACAAAATATGGATGAGGGAGCAAGAGAGAGAGAGAGAGAGAGAGAGAAGAAAATTATTGTTATAAAGACAAGAGTTCATAGCTGCACTGGGGCTGACACAGGATCATTGAGAGTAAATTGATCATAGAAAGTAATTGCTCAAGATTTCTCTGCTATACATATACAAAACCAATATCTAAAGCACGCTTCCTAGAAAGAGTGTGAAGGTGAGGCACTCCATGACTATTCTCTCAGCAATTCATAATGAAGAGAAAAGCCTAGAAAATTAATTAGGTCAAAGGGAAACTTAGAGTCAATTGATCACTTCTGTAATATATCCCACTCCAGACATGATGGTAGCATGGCAGACCCTGTTGGGTACCTGGGCACCAGGTATTTCCCCTTCTTCCTTTGAAACCGACCCTCAACTATTTACAAGTATTGGGGAGAGAATGTATATGCTTTAGGTTAGGCTGTGTCCATGCCCGGGTCCAGGAGGTAAACTTGGATTCATGTAATACAACAATGGTAATTCTACCTCCCATGACAGTGAAAGTCCTGGCCAATAAGACAAAAAGTAAAGTCCCCTAGAAACATTTCTATTCCTCTTTTAAATTTTTTTGTCTTTATTCTTATTTTGAGAGACTGAGACAGAGAGTGAGTGGGAGAGGGGCAGAGAGAGAGGAAGCAGGCTCCAGGCTCTGAGCTGTCAGCACAGAGCCCAATGTGAGGCTCAAACCCATGGAACGTGAGATCATGACCTGAGCGGAAGCTGGAAGCTCAACTGACTGAGCCACCCAGGCACCCCTCTATCCCTCTTAAAAGCCAGTTGAGGAGACACTTGCTTTTCCTTATCTTGACCCTGTACTTGATTTTGTATATACAGGGTATGATTCCTGGAAGAGTAACAACAATTATGAAACCATAAGATTAAAAATCTGAATAACACTTCAACAAGCTAAGTAGGCCAGATGGAAATATGGTAGCACACTTTCCGGTTTATGAATTATCTACACTGGAAATCACAGACCTCCAAACTGAAGAAAAACTGCATTGAGTGTTGGGTCTCTGACATATGGCTTTGATAAATAGAGTTAATGGGAAAATTAGCTAACTTTTTCATTTTCTCCTCCCTCCCTCCTTCCCTCCCTCCCTCCCTTCCTTCCTTCCTTCCTTCCTTCCTTCCTTCCTTCCTTCCTTCCTTCCTTCCTTCTAACTTACTTCCTTTCAGTGGAGGAGAAGTGGGCAATGAATGTGAATCTACTGCAGCAGTACATGCAATCCAAAGGATGTTTTCTAGTCAAAGATGTGAGGAGGAGAGAAAATGCTAACAAAGGAAGCAGAAAGCAAGAGTTAGCCAATGGCTAGGCATTCCTGGAGTAGAAGAAAAAAGTCTAGATGAAGCAAACACCTTCTGGATGGGATATATGCTTACTGACACATGGAGATCTGGGAATCCATGTAGAACACACAAAAGCCCATCCAATGAGATAGTTCCATACTCACTTATGAATCAATTTGTAGGAAGAAAGAAAGATGGGGTGAGAAAAAGAACCAAATGAGAAAGAAGGAGTGATCCACTCTTGTCTCATTTCTTTTTGCACTCATAACACAAGGAGGACAGAGCCCCTCTCTGCACATAAGGATAATAATGCATATTGTAGTCATTCTCAAAGTATTCTTGGTGTTAAAATCATGAATGGGAAAATGCTTTAAAAAACATAAAGTAACTCATCATCATCATAATTACATGGTTATAACCACAAGTATATTCCATTTATGAAATACTTACTTAGCTCATGATATTAGAAACTTATATCCCTGCAAAGAAAATATTATGGACATCATTTCAGATAATAAAATTGATGCTTGGATGAATTCTTATTTATGTAAATGTGCTATCTAATCAATGGGAGAACTATTCCCAATCCACAAATTCATATAGATACAAACTTAGTGATATCATCTTTCTTTTTAGTCAGTCTCTCCATTTGCATTGGACCTGCCCCCAATTGCCACCTAATAGAGATCGGACTATAGATTTATTTCAATCTATCTCTTGCTAAATTCAAGAGTGGTTGACTCAGTGGAGGTTTATGATAGCCAACAAGTGTTTTTTCTTTTATCTTTCAAGAGCAGTGAGAGATTAGAACCTTCAAACGCTCTGGACACATTTTATGTTTAACTAGATCATAGTGGGCTTCTGGTCGGACTCCTCAGTACATTTGTAGGAATGCAAGACTGTTCATTATTAATCTTATGATGTGGAAAGTAGTTCATTTGTATGGAAATAGCTGCATTTGGATGATGTGTTCCATGTTCAAAATGAGACACAGATTTCTGATTAAAAGCCAAATCATTCTTTGAAAAGGTCGAAAATGGTGGCTTCACATGAAATTATTTCAGCTCTATTTTATGTGGGTCACTGATGAAATGCCCTGTCAAAATATGAGCACTAGTTTTCTGGTGTTTCTATGTGATTGCAAATTAAGAAAATCCCCTTCCTCTTAAAGGTTTTACATGTAGGTACATGTTGAATGCCAGATATATTTTAATGCATATATTTTGTGTTACATATATACACATACACATATATATCAAATAGTAAAAAATAAATTTCATATGAAATTGTGATCACAAACTACCAACACTATAAAGTAAAGGAGTGTGTAAATCAGGGTTCTAGTGGGCGGGATTACATTACCTAGTAAGGCTGAACATAAGTTACTCTATAATCCAGCATTTCTTCTCAAAATGTATGGGTACATATCTACAAAAAAAAAGACAAAAATACATATGGAAACAATTTTCATAGCTAAAAGCTAAAAACAATCCAAACGCCCATTAAACAGTAGAATGGAAAATAAAAATGGATCTCATAGGCATGATTCTGTCCAAAGAAGTCCAGTACAAAAAAAGGGTATATATATATATGATTTCATTTATATAAAGTTTAAAAATAGACCATTTTTACCTATCATGTTAGAAATTAGAATGTATCTTAGGGGAAGTTTTGGAAATATTGCCTGATGGGGCCAGGAGGAAATGTCTGGGCTGCCAAAAGTGCTCTTTTTATTGATCTCTGTACTGAATATATTTGTGTTCAGTAATGTAACAAAACTGTGCGTGTATTACTGTATTAACTGGCTACCTAATGTAGGTAACTCAACCAGAACTCTTGATTTCACAGTTCTACATTTGAGACAAAAATTGCACAAATTTTATGTTAACTAGATTTTTTAAAAAGCTTAAGAATGGGCAGTCCTTGCTGGTCCAGTTTATGTTTCCCTGGACCAGCTCTGCAGTGACTGGTGGTTGGAGTGTTTATCTTCTTGTAAATTGCAATAGCAAGCCAGAGCACATTTGAAACCGATGTTTCTGCAGATTTATAATAATGAGCTTTTTTTAAACATTTCACTTCAATAGTTTTCCTATTGAACCAAATATACACTTACCATCCTCTTTATTAGAAAAGCACTCTCAAGTTATTTCTGTTAATATAGGTCTTCTGTACCTGGAATGGGCTTTCAATCTACAATTACACTGCCACCATAATAATGATTAAAATAAGACTATTTATGTATAATTGGTGTTACATTGTGGGCTGCTTTTCTTAATTTTACAGAAAGAAAAACATGAATCCTTTATGATCATTTATGGAAACATTGGCTTTTATGTACATTATTTTGTATTCCTGGTTTGTCACACACAGTGTGCAAAGAGATCTTTGAACCAAGCAGTGTTTCACAGTTTTTCCTTACATAGCCATGCTTTGAGGGATAATGGTTTTATTTAGGAAATTATTTTTAAATTATTCCTCTTATTTTCACACCAACATCCTTACTGTTTTTTTTAATGACTTTGATTTCCGCATAATGATATTCATTCTCATAGACCTCAGAGCTCCAATTTTGACCAAATATTGTATTCACTCATGGTTTCTCATTACATTACCTTTTGATTTAGAAAAGCTGTTGTTGTTGTTTGTTAAGCCAAAGAATATTGACTTCTGATTATCTAAGGTTGTTGAGTTAGCTTAGCTGACTGAAATGTATACCAATAAAGTAAAGTTTTGAGATTCCATAACTGAAGTGGAAATAGACTTTACCCATAAGTCAGATGAGCTGTCATGTCAATAACTCCCAGGAGCCCAGGGACTAGAAGTCAGATTCCTTCATCTATAAATGAATGAATGAATGAAGAGAGAGAGAGAGAGAGAGAGAGAGAGAGAGAGAGATAAAACTCAACTTATCTCTTAACTGATGAGAGCCCTCACTGCAAATACCTGACTTTTCAGAATTTCAGCTGAATTGACAAAATATGTCTTGCAATTGCAATATGTGTTGTATACTCTTCAATTTATCATTCTAAAAATAAATCACAATTAAGAGCCTAAAATAAGGCAGACACTGTGCACAGTGCTTAACATATAGGGACAAATATGACACAGTTGTCTACCTCAGGTAATTCATAGTTAATTGAGGGAGGGGACAGTGTGTGAAGGTGCATTAATCAAGAATTAGCATTTAGAGTGCACTAGAAAAAAATTACATGCAAGAAGAGAGGACAGAAAAGAGGAAGTGAGTAACTTCATAGGCATAGCAGGTGGGGAAGTCAGACAAAGCTTTTTGAGAAAATCGGTCTTTTATGACAGAACATCATCCCATTTCTCTACTTACTTTTTCCATACTTATTTCTGCACTCGTATAAGTATTGTTTTACATTCTCCCACATTCTTTAGTGTCTCCTCCTTTCTATTGCCTACAGCCCCTTTTGTGTCCACTCTCTCCCTTTAGATGTAATATTTTCTCCTTAGTTCAAAAATTCTCCATGATCTCATATTTTGCTTTAAAATAACAATAGCAAAAACACTTCCTGATTTCCACTCTTGACCCTGTCCTTTGTTCTATTTAATTCTTTCCTTACTTAGTAAGCTGACAATTAGTCTATATTCTCAGTTTCTACATCTGAATTCTACTGCAGAAGTTGCTTTCACTAAGGTCACCAATACCCTTCATTTTCAAAGTAACTTGAGACTTTTTGGCATTCAATTTTTTTTTACATTTATTTATTTTTGAGAGACAGAGAGGAACAGAGCACAAACCGGGGAGGGGCAGAGAGAGAGGGAGACACAGAATCTGAAACAGGCTCCAGGCTCTGAGCTGTCAGCACAGAGCCTGATGTGGGGCTCAAACTCACAAACCATGAGATCATAACCTGAGCTGAAGTCGAACACTTAACTGACTGAACCACCCATGTTTCCCCTTTTTAAAATTTTTCTTTTCTTTTTGGCATTTTTGGAACTTCCCTGGGGCTCTGCTAGTGCTGGGTCATCCCTCTTTCTTCAAAAGGTACCTTCCTTCAGCTTCTGGGCCAGCTCCTGGGTTTTTTTCTTGTGTCTGATTGTTTCCTCCTAAATATTAGTAAAACACTTTGTCCTTATCCATTCCCAATCTATACATTTTCAACTTAAATTACTATGATGATGCAATGGTCTTCAATTTATGCAGCTCCATTGATCTCAGACCTACTTACTTTGCAAAATGTTTTTGAAACTCGTGTGTGTGCAGACACACACACACACACACACACACACACACACACACACACACACGCCTGATGGAGGAACATTGAAACCAGGTTTTGAAAGGTAAGTGAGACATGGCACATGGAATGGGGAAAGAGAAAGATACTTAGCAGAGGATATGAAACTCCAATCAGTCTAGATGCATGAAATGGCATTTGGATTGGACAACCACAGTTTGCTTATTAGTGTCAAAAAAAAATTAGGGACACAGCAAGAAAAAAAACAACCAAGGTAAGGAGAACCAAAATTAAAACAAAACAAAATGTGTATAACATCCTTAAGAGTTTGGAGGTTTTTGTTTGTTTTGTTTGTTTCAGTGTGCTGTGGTTTTGTTTTGTTTTGTTTGTTTGTTTTCTTCTTGTCCTGCAAGGGACACTATTTGTGAATGCAGTTTTAGGAAGAAAAGAAGTAAAATCTGCTCTGGTAAACTATGTGAGGAGGTGAAGTATGTGATAGATGGAAGAAAGGCAAGTATGAGTGAGTCTAGAAATAGCTCCAAGGTGCTTCACCTCCGATGCTATCTTGTCTTGTCCCTCAACCCCCGCCCCCACCCCATGAGTGTTATATATTCTGAGTCTTCTATAACTTTTCAGGAAGTTCCAGTCCATATGGGATTTCAAGCTCAGCAGTCTTTCCCCTATTTTGAGAATAGCTACTCATCCCCAGAGAAATGGTCTGCAAACTTTTCGATAGCATGCTTTCACTGAAGCAAACCAACAGACACACCTTTAGAGCATTCCAACAGATGCATATTTATGTATATATTCCATTGTGAACAAGGATCCAAAATGCAGTAAGCACTGCTAAGAGAGTCATTCAAAATAGCATCAGGAGGATATTGAAAAAGCAGGTTTTCTGCGAACCTCCTGTTTCAATTCTCAGAACGCCCTGCACTTTTCGGCTTTTGTCAATTGCAACCACCTCCTCGAACACATCCTGCTCCTCTGGACTGAAATAGAGCTAATGTAACATCTATTCCCTAAATAGCTAATCCTGTATTAGATAGTTTAACTTGACTAGCACCAATCATAAGTCTTTCTAAACAATTTGTATAACCTTGTGATTTTGCCTTTGTGAGGCTATACTCTACACTTGGAATTCAAAGGCACTTTCCATTTCAACAGAGTCTCTGTCTCCTGGATTGTAATCCCTAAAGCCTCAAGTAAATGTTTTTGGTGGCTTTACAGCCTTATAGTCTTCTAGGAAGAAGAAAATATGCATGTCCTTTTAAAGAATACACAGCAAAACTGATGAAGTATGCACAAGAGACATTTTAAAATGATAAAGCCAAAATTAAATGTTTTGAAATGATTAATGTCTTGTAGTTCCAAAGTCATTTATTTTAGCTGAAATGTATGTATGTATATACATTGATTTCGTATCTATTTGAATATATGTGATTTCTTCAATATGTGTGATGTACACATGTATATATACATATATGTTTATGCTTAATTTTTAAAATATTAGTTTATAATTTTTGACATAGCATTTCAACGAGCTCAGTCTAAGCTCAGTTTATTTTGTTATTGTTTGTAACAATTGTCGAATATGAAAAATACACCTCACCAAATCACAATTTACAAAATATTCTCTTAGACAAATCTTGCTAATAATAATGGTGGCTAGGGGGCATCTAAGTGGTTTAATCGGTTGAGCTGACTTCGGCTCATGTCATTATCTCACTTGCATTTGTGGGTTCAAGCCTCGCATTCAACTCTGCTGACAGCTCAGAGCCTGGAGCCTGCTTGGGATTCTGTGTCTTCCTTCTTCTCTGTCTCTCCCTTGCTCGCATTGTCTCTCTCTTTCTCTCAAAAATAAATAAACATGAAAAAACTTAAATAGTAATAGTAATAATGATGTCTAAGGATTTGTATCCATTTTTCAAGTCAATTTCATTATTTTTAAATACTTTTGCTGATTTGTTACATGTGATTATATTCCCATTTTTTAGCCTCTGTGTTTTAAGTGGAGAATTTACAATTAGAATTAGAAGTGTCAGCTAAGGCCAATTTATATTGTTGGTCTAGTTTGTGTTATTATTATGATCTTTAACCTGAAGTAACTGAGGATATTTTCAGGTATCTTTTGTAGTCACATGTCTACTTTGTAAGAGACTCTATAATTATAAATTTATTTAACCAGACACATAAAAGCCACAATATATTCCAATATATTAAAAATAGATGAAAGAGAACCATGCCAATCATGAACCCTTTGCCCTTCTGACTAATAGATCCCAGATAAAATGAGTTTTTTTTTAATGTTTATCTATTTTTTCAGAGAGAGAAAGAGAGAGAGCACAAGTTGGGAAGGGGCAGAGACAGAGGGGGACAGAAGCAGGCTCTGCACTGACAAGATTAAGCCCCATGCAGGGCTTGAACCCACAAACTGTGAGATGATGACTTGACCTGAGTCAACATTGGATGGTCAAATGACTAAACCTCCCAAGTGCCCCAAAATGAACAGTTTAAAAGTATGATTTCAAAAGTTAAAAAAAAAAAAGGAAGTCTCTCCTACAATTACAAAATAAAAACCTGTCAAAGACGTTACTCAACTCATTCATTAATGATTATAAAGGGGAAAAGTGGTTCAAAGAATAGTTAAGGAGCTAAATATTTATAGCCAATTTAATAAAGAATATGAGAATAAGATCACTGGTTTATATACCTTATAAAATGAGAAACAAGACCTCAGAGTTACCTCCTGTGCTTAGCATCTGCATTTGTACTAGAATGAGTTGACCGATGATTAACATGCAATTTCACTAAGTTTTGGACTTCTAGAGAAAAATGGTAATTTGAACAAAGTGCTTTTCAGGAAACAATAATTCTTATGTGGACCTATGCCCCATGTTGATCCCCTTTAGGCAAATCTCAAGTTATAAATTACTTTTCTTAACACTTAGAAATGTGTTATTTACAACATTGTTCATAATAAGTGTAAAAATGCATGAACAAAACTAACCTCATCTAAAATACCAATGCACAGAATGGCACTATCAGAACCACTAATGATCAGTGTTCTATTTCCCTTAGGGGCTGTCATCTAAATATGCAGGATCACAAAAGATACTCTGTAGCTTATTCTTGAGACAAGCCGAAAAAGAAAGGCAATGTGCAATTGTTTTTATTATTTCGGTCATAAGATTTAATTGTGTGCCCACTGAGAGCAAGACCTCTATCTTATGCACAGAAATATCAGGACAGCAGAAAAACAACCAACCAAACAAAAGAAAGCCCACATGACTCGGTGGAAGACAGAGCAGGGGGCATAACAAAGAAAAAGTTGAAGCAGAGTTCTGTCATTTCGGTTTCTATTATTCTATCAACAATTTATTGTAGAACCATTTTGGTTTTGTTTGAGAAACATATTTCTCTGTGCCTGTGATAGGTGTCATTACTAATCTTATTTATATTAGACAGAGAGATAGAAAGAGAGAGACAGAGAGAGAGAGAGAGAGAGAGAGAGAAAGAGAGAGAGAGAGAGATCAAGGTATAGAAGTCTGGAAGGTTACAGTGTGGCTCAGAGTAGAATATGGGTAAATCTTCCTGGGTACATGTTAGTGTAATAGGCTAAATTATGGAATGAAATAGGTTAACTCATGGAATGTAATAGGTTAACTTATGGCATGTAATAGGTTAACTGCCTCATCTTGGTTCTGTAACTTCCCCCACTTGCTAAATAGATAACTTGCTGCTAAATGCTCCTTGTTGGTAAGATCCGACCAAGGCCAAGCCTACATGAAGAAAATTCCCTTAGCCACTGTCTAACTATGATTGGTCATCTTAAAAGAACAAAGAACTTTAAATTGATAGGTTCCCGCCAAAATTAGTGTCTGTGTGTCACAATGTAATTGGCTACCATGGAATGCTGTGAATGTAATTGGTCAACTAAATAATGACATATTCTGTCTATAAAATCTTACTGCAGCCTTTGTTTGGGGCCATTCTCTGCTCCTTAAGACCAGGAGACCAGGTTTGGCCTGGCCATAAATAAAATCTTGCCTCGCTTCGATTCGGCATTTGGTGGTCTTTTCGACATCACCCTGTTTCAGTTAGGAATAGGTTCATTCATAAGAGATAGAACACTTAAGCTCTGAATCTTGAAAGGTTAGAAAGCATTTTCCAGGTGGACATGGTGGAAAAATGCATGCCAACTGGACCTTGCACTGTAGACAAATATGAGATTGTAAACGTTACGAGTTTGGGGAAATGGATACACAATCTAGTTGTGAAATGGAGAAGTTAATAGAGGACAGAATAATGAGAATTTTCTAAACCACTACAAAAAGTTTTGTACTGTGTCAGTGACAGTTAAGGCTCTGGTCGGGGAAAAATGGAGAAGCAAAAGTAGCTACTTCCATTAGAATCACTGGTAGATTCCCATTACAAGGCTCTCATTGACCTTCGGCATATGGGTTACTGCCAGTGCTATTACTTTGGCTCTTTCTACCTTCCTATCAATTTTTATCAGTAATGATCTTCATTATTGCTAAGCTACTGGGCAGGTTAAAAATTGAGCTCAGCGATTTATACATTCTATGCCCTTAATAGCTGAATATTTGTGTTACATGCTCTCAAAGGGCTGCTATAGGACAGTGTGAGAATAGTGCTTGATACAGCATTGCTTTAAAAAAGGTGGATTCTACTCTCCACTTAATCACTTTGAATGGATAATTCAGCATCCTCACTGATGAAATGGAAGTTAGGTGCTGTCCCTGCAGAACACAATTCAAAACCCTGAAGAACTAAGCTCTAATGGCTACATATGTGTGAAGGGAAAGTGCCTGCTCAGAGTCAGGGTGACTTTTTAATTTAATTTTATTTTATTTTATTTTATTTCATTTTAGTTTATTTTAGGTGAACTTTAACTTAATGGATGACAGCTATTTAGCTGAAAGCAAAACTATTTCAAAATAAAAGGGATAGACCAACAAAGGGGAAATAAATCTTTAAGAGCCAAGTTGGCAAGTATCTCTCTGATGGCCATCCAAGAGAGATGAAGTCTCCAGGATGAGTGGAGACTGACCCTGAAGCAGACACATATATTAGCTTTTGTTCCAAAGCCTCTGTTACACAGCAACTTTGAATTGTAATATAACTTCTCACTCTTTCTCCACATGGAGAGGAAAATTAGGAGCCCAGGGATAGACTTGTAAATTTTCAAACAGCTGCATTTCGTATATGCTGTGACAAATCTGGCAGTCTGAACTTGAATCTTGGCCCCTTGTAAGTCTAATTGTGTTTGTCCTTCTTTGGATCTACCATTGTGAAACTGATCTCATCTTGCTATATTAATGTGACATCTTTGTACCTGTTATTGAAGACTAGACAATTCCTGGTAAATGAAATGCATACATTTTGTAGGTGAATAATCTTGGTGGCAGGCTTACCCCAGACTACAGATGTTTTCTTTCATATTTCAGTGGCAATTACCTCTGTGTTCATTATTTTACATGACTGATTTGAGGGACAAGTATATTGAAGAGTAACCCAAAAATGAATTATTACTCCCACTGGTTTTCCAATTTCATCTAAGGTGTTAAAAGTTAGAGAATTCTACTCAGTGCATTTGTTACCTCTAAAATCTACATGTCCATTATCCACAATTTAAAATAGTGAATGATTACTGCTCTAATGAATATTTGCTTATTAAAGCTGTTTCCAGAAACTAAATATTAAAATTAAAAGAAATAAATCTTATTGTGTAACAATAATCACCATATTTATGAATGGACAGGAGAAAAGTAACTCATAAGTTCAGACACAGATTTGATTTACTTCAGAGTTGAAACCAGCCAAGTTCTGCAATCTTTCCATTTGACCTAAGAAGAATACACTTTTGTAGAACTTTGTAAATAACAGAAATGCAGGGCTTTATCATTACTTTTTAAAACTCTTAGGAAATATTATTCCAAATGTGGAAATAAAGTGGATGGATAGATTTTCACTTTAAATATCAGATGATTTTCACTTAGCAGAATACTCTCTAGCTCGATCCACATTGTTGCAAATGACAAGACTTTATTCTTTTTTTTTCTTAAGGTTTTAAAATTTATTTTTGAGAGACAGAGAGATACAGTGTGAGCAGGGGAGGGTTAGAGAGAGAGGGAGACACAGAATCTAAAGCATGCTCAGGCTCTGAGCTGTCAGCATGGAGCCTGACGTGGGGCTTGAACCCATGAACCATGAGATCATGACCTGAGCTGAAGCCAAACACTTAACTGACTGAGCCACCCGGGCGCCCCAGTTTTATTCTCTTTTTATGGATGAGTAATATTCCATTGTGTATGTATACACACTGCATCTTCTCTTTCCATTCATCAGCTGATGTGCATTTGGGCAGGGGGATGGGTTAAACAGGTGATGGGTATTAAGGGGAGCACTTGTGAGGAGCACAGGGTGTTATATGGAAGGGATGACTGACTATATTACTGAAAGTTGTGTTACACTGCATGCTAAATAATTGAAGTTAAATATAAACTTGGAAAGAAAAAAATATATATCCTATGGTTTTCTGTTAGGCAGCCCAGCAAAAGATTATTTCTGTAGAATGTACCTGGGTCAGATCTTGTGACTTATTGTCTGATCAGAGCTCAACTTTGTGAAGTTGCATGCTAACGTATAAATTTCAGTCATAAATATAAGCCCCAAGATTATATTTTATATAGAATTATCCAGTGTTATTCTAACACTCTTTTATTTATTTGTTTTATTTGGTACGCTACAAATCTCCAGTTCCTCCTCAAATGCTCTTGGAGCTAGCTCTATTATTTTATTGGTTGCTTCAATGATAATTTGAATAATTAAAATTATGAGTTAATATATGCAAAACACTTATACCGGTGTTTGGCACACAAATATATTAACTATTAATATCTCTTTTTGGTAACATAATTTAGGAATGAAGGATTTGGATTTTAGAGTAGGATATATTGGATATAAATCCAAGCTTGGATCATTTTAATTATGTAAATTTGGGCAGTTCCCTTAATCTCTACAAATTCCCATACCTATATATGACACATAGTAATAGCAATTACCTCCTTTATTACTGAAAAAAAATTGTATCAATTTTTAGATTATATTGCAGTTACTTAATATATAGTATAAAATTGATTTCAGTAGTGGAATTTAGTGATTCATCACTTACATATAACATCCAAGGAGTATCATAACAAGTGCCCTCTGTAATGCCCATTATCCCTTTAGCCCATCCCCCATCCACCTCCCCTCCAGCAAGCCTCAGTTTGTTCTGCATAGTTAAGAGTCTCTTATGGTTCGCCTCCCCCTTTTTGCCATCCCCTATGTTCATCTGTTTTGTTTCTTAAATTCCACATATGAGTGAAATCATATGGCATGTTTCTTCCTCTGACAGACTTATTTTGCTTAGCATGATATATTCTAGCTCCATTCACATCATGGCAAGTGGCAAGATTTCATTCTTTTTTAGGGCTGAATAATGTTCTATGGTATATACAATACACTTCTTTATTCATTTATAGATGATGGACATTGGACTTCCCATAATTTGGTTATTGTTGATAATGCTGCTATAAATATTGGGGTGCGTGTGCCCTTTTTAGTAAGTATTTTTGTATCCTTTAGGTAAATACATAGTAGTCCAATTGCTGTGTTGTAGGGTAGTTATATTTTTGACTTTTTGAGGAACGTCCATACTGTTCCCCAGAGCGGCTGCCCCAGTTTGCATTCCCACCAACAATGTAAGAGGATTCTCCTCTCTCCATATTCTTGCCAACATCTGTTGTTTCCTGTGTTAGTAATTTTAGCCATTCTGAAAGGTGTGAGGTGGTATCTCATTGCAGTTTTGATTGTATTTCCCTGATTATGAGTGATGTAGAAAACCCAAAGATGTTATTAAAAAATTGCTAGAATTGATACATGACTTCAACAATGTCATAGGATACAAAATCAACATCCAGAAATCTGTGGAATACATCAGTGATGAAGCAGCAGAAAGAGCAATCCAGGAATGTATCCCATTTAACATTGGACCAAAAATCACAAGATACCTAAGAATAAATCTAACCAAGGAGGTGAAATACCTGTACTCTGAAAACTATAGAACACTTATGAAAGAAATGGAAGAGGACAAAAGAAATGGAAAGATATTTCATGCTCATGGATGGAAGAACAAGTATCTGTAAAATGGCTCTACTACTCCAAGCATCCTCCACATATAATGTAATCCTTATCAAAATTGAAAGAACACATATTTATAAAATGACTATCCTACCCAAAACACTCTTCACATTTAAGGCAGCCCATATCAAAACACCACCTATCAAAACACCACCGGCATTTTTCACAAAGCTAGATTGAACAATCCTAAAATTTGTTTGGAACACAAAGACCCTGAATCACCAAAGCAATCTTGACAAGAGTGAAGCTAGAGACATCATAATTCTGGACTTGAAGCCATGTTGCAAAGCTGTGGTCATCAAGACAGAATGACACTGCCACAAAAACAGGCACACATATCAATGGAACAGAATAGAAAACCCAGAAACGATGCACAGCTACACAGTCAACTTATCTTTGACAAAGCAGGAAAGAATAGTTAACGGGAAAAAGACAGAATCTTCCACAAATGCTGGGACAACTGGACAGCGACATGCAGAAGAATGAAACTGGACTGCGTTCTTACACCACACACAAAAATAAATTCAAAATGGATGGAAGACATACTGTGAGACAGGAAACTATCAAAATCCCAGAGGACACAGGCAGCAACCTCTTTGACCTTGGCCAACTTGTTATTAGACAGTCTCTGGAGGCAAGGGAAACAAAAGCAAAAATGAACTGTTTGGACCTCATCAAGATAAAGATCTCTGCTCAGCAAAGAAAACTATCAACAGAAATAAAAGGCAGCTTATGCAATAGAAAAAGATATTTGCAAATGACATATCTGATAAAGGGTTGGTGTCCAGAATCTATAAAGAACTTAACAAACTATGGGGTGCCTGGTGGCTCAGTCAGTTAAGCATCCGGCTTCGGCTCAGGTCATGATCTCATGGTTTGTGGTTTCGAGCCCCGTGTGGGGCTCTGTGCTGACAGCTAGCTCAGAGCATGGAGCCTGCTTCAGATTCTGTGTCTCCCTCTCTCTCTGGCTTTCCCCTGCTCACACTGTCTCTCTCTGTCTCTCAAAAATAAATTTAAAAACATAAAATTTTTTTTAAAAAATAAAAAAAGAACTTAACAAACTCAATACTCCAAAACCAAATAATCCAGTTAAGAAATGGGCAGAAGACAGGCATAAACATATCTCCAAAGAAGACATCTGAATGGCCAATGGATACATTCAAAGAAGCTCAACATCACACAACTACCTCCTTTGTTTGTTGTGAGGGCTAAATATCCGGAAGCCTTTTAAAGTTCTTAGCAAACCCTCACTAGATGCTCAGTAGGCATTGGCTACTGTTATTCAACAAAAGAGATTTGTTCTTGGAATGTGCACCGTAATAAACAATAGCTCTGAGGGATTGTGCAGTTCCATAATTGCAAGAGGGTGGGAGAGGACAACGTGCCCACTTATACATCTAGTGCTGTAATAACTAGAATAAAATTGCCTGCGTTTTACTGGAGGATTCCCCCATCCAATGGCAATGAAATTGGTAAAGAAACATTTCCCGTTTCCTTAATGTGCGAATTGCTGAAATGGATTTTCTTAAGTGAAAGATTTCTACTCCTAAATCCTTTTAAGTGTGTCCTAGTTCCCTGAAGACTAGCTGGAAATTGCTCCCAGGCACCAGACACACATTTCAAAGTGCAATATTCAGTGAACCCTTCAGAATCTGCTTAATAATGAACCCTTGTGTGTTGACACGAGGCTAATATAGGTGATATATTGATTATAGTCCTGCTGAAATATGAACTTTTTCTGCATAACCAAGTGTCCTCAAGTAAGAAAATGTAGGCTCTCTGCCTAGACCAATTAGCAGGTGCATGAATTTAACTTGTCCTATTACCTCCCAGAGTTAATATTAATAAAAGCACTCAAGATACTCACTGAATTTTCCTTTCTTTTTTTTTTTTTTTTTTTTTTTTTTTGCTTTGCCCTTGTGAGAAGCAAGTAAAGAATAAGAGCCCAAGGACCAGTAGCCAGTAGCCAGGCTAGCCAGGCTTGTGATTAACTGGTGAGCAGTACTTACAAGGGCACGGCTAATCAAAATAGGGGAAGAATTCAAATAAATAATTTATTTTTGACCCAACATAGAAAAGATTATCGTCAGGAAAAGGGGTAGAATGAAGACACAAAGACCAAAGAGTCATTTGTACAGTTTACCGTCTCCATGCTTGGAGAGATTTTAAACCTAAAATGGGTTTCATTTGCCACCCAGAATGTTCCTAGGTTTCCTCCTTTTACTGCCAGCCAGTGTGTGGGACAAACTGCTAACTCAAGTGTTACCCACCCATGAGAGCAATGAGAGAGGTAGCCTACAACCGGGGATGTGTATGTGTGTGGGGGTGATGGCATGCACCACTGAAGTTACTCCAATCAAGGAAGGGCTGTTTGATATCATAGAGAAAAGAGTGAATGGGATTTTGAAGGAGAAAGACTCCATTTTCCACGTGCTGTCCTATATGCTCTGTATGCTCTGTGTCATGTTAGGGATCTTTTTAGACTATCGAAGCATAATTCCCTTACTTGTAAAAGGTGAATAATACTAGCAAATGTTCAGGGACAACTCTGGGACTAAATAAAAGCAGAAATGTTGAGATGATTCAGTGAGATAATGGACGGGAAAGCACAGTTCCTGACACTGAGTACATAGCTAATTGATGTCATTTTCCATTTGTTAATCTATGTTAGTGGTCCCTACTGATTAACCCTAATTATGGTTCCTTAATAATTAGCATAGATCTTACTGCAGTCTTTTGTTGCACACTTAGTCCTTGAAAAAGACCTCCCAAGATAAAACTCTGCCTTAGCACTCTGAACAAGGAAATACTTGGTGGCCTTCTTGAATTATCTAGAACAGAAATGTTTCTGGAAGCACCATTACCAAATTTATAACAGGCGTAGTTTCTAAAATCCATAGCCACAGATGCATATAATTTTTGCTTTTAAGGAAAAAATTTAAGTTTAATGATACATAAAGAGTTGAGGACCAAGGCACCTGGATGGCTCAGCCAGTTAAGTGTCTGAGTCTTGATTTTGACTCAGGATATGATTTCACTATGTATGAGTTCAAGCCTCATGCTTGGGCTCTGTTTTGGTGGTGCAGAGCCTGCTTAGGATTTTCTGTCTCTCTTCATCTCACTTCTCTCTGTCCCTTCCCCCACTTTTACACTTTCAAAAAACTTGGAAATAAACAAATAAATACTTTAAAAAAAGAGTTGAGGACCACTTAGGAGATGGCCCATTAGAGAATGCCCTACAATGCAAATTCCCTGGCTACTTAATGAAAAAGGAAGAGTACATTTTACAAAGTCTTCTGTTAGATTCTTAAAATGCTACATAAAGATTATGAGTTTTGCTAAAATATATCTAGTATGAATCAGAAAGCAGATCCTTGTCTTCTAGAGGCAGAATGAGACCCATGTCAGGGCACATGACTTACTGAGCAGAATCTAGGCTGATTTTAGTGTCCATGAGCACTGGAATTTCTGTGCAGAGCAGATGCACAAATCATTTGAGAAAAAAATCTCTTGTTTGGTGTTACCATTTCCAAAGAGATGACCTACTTGATGACAGTCCCATTTCATTTAAAGTGCTTGTATTAGTTTGCCTGGAGAATAATAAAATAATTGTCAGATTGGTAGGGAATCCATTTCCAATTAATGCCATTTTTTTCATGAGCATAATACAATCAACACATCTTTTAAATTACATGGGTGAGCCTCTCTTTGGAATGAGCTCAATGTTTGTTGTTTTTCCATTTCTTCTGTTATGGTTACTTATGACATGTAAAGCAGAACTCTTCTTATTAAAATTTAACTGTTCTTCCAAAATTTGTTGACATCAAATTATAAGTATCAATGAACTTCACTAAGTAAACACACCTGTAAGCAGCTCCCTCTCCCCCAGACAGATCAGGCATGTCTTGAGTAAACAATATGCTTCTTGATGCAGGCCTGAGGGATGTTTTTGGTTTATTTGTTTCTCAGTTTTATTACAGAAGACCATAACTAATACATTAGTTAGAAAATAAAGATGTCCTGTCTTTATGGAACGCTGACAGCAGCTAGAAGAGCATATTTTCTGCATGTCTACAGCTCCATTCATGGATGGCATTAAAAGCTAGTAATGAGAGAATCTCCACCAAGTCAATGGGAATTAGAGAGCACATCTATTTGTCTACTTTTCATGATAGGAGATAAAGTCTGGGTGAGTGGATCCACTCCGATTAATAGTTGTCTGCTGACTCAGAAAAAAAAAAAAAAAACCAAGATTGGAATATAGTTGAAAAGGGAATCTGAGAAAAGAATATGTAATACAATTATTTAGAGTGGACATAGCTTCTAAAGATATACAAGCTTCTTATAAATGTCCATTAAAAGACATTCACTATAGCAAAGGGTCTCAGAGATGATAAGCCATCTTATGAATGTCCTTGGCATCTATTATTTACTGACTTGTTTCCAGTTTTATTGAGATATAATTGACACACATATGAAATTTTAGCTGTACAACATGTTGATTTTATATGCTGGTCTATTGCCAAATAATTTCCACTATAGCATTAGCTCATACCTCCATCACATCACATGATTAGTATTTCCTCTATTTTGTGAGAACATTTAAGCTTTAGTCTTTTAGCAGCTTTCAAGTGTGTAGGTGGCTGGGTGTAAATGGATAATAAGTCTGGTGCCTGCTGACAGGGGATGGAAAAAATGGTGGTGGCATCTAAAATGGAGCCATGCATGAGCTCAAGGGCTTGGAATTGCTCACACTGCAGTTGCTTTGGCAACTCTAGTATGGAGTGCTTACGCTCCCAACCATAGAGGCCAACACAAAGGCCCCGGTTGATCCTATACTATTATAAACTATGAAAGCTACTTGATGTAAGTTTATTACTTTGGTCCCTTTATTTATGGAGAAAACATTGATTTGTCTTTAGGGGAATATAAACTTATTTTAAAAATGATTTCTGTTTTCATAATACAGGACTTCTTGCAGTGCTAACATTCTGTTTCATGAATTGTCATTGAATTCCATATAAAATCACCTTATTTTAAGGTATTTATTTTATTGACAAGAAGGCTTAGCAGTGGGCTCAAATCTATGGATTTCTCTGTCATGAACAGATCAGTGAATAGAAGTCAGATTGGGGCACCTGGGTGGCTCAGTGGGTTAAGTGTCCTACTCTTGATTTCAGCTCAGGTCATGATCTCACAGTCACAGGTTCAAGCCTCAGATCAGGCTTTGTGCTGACAGCATGGGAGCCTGCTTGGGATCCTTTCTCTTCCTCTCTCTCTCTCTGCTCCTCTCTGTTTCTTTCTCTAAAAAATAATTAATTTTAAAAAAGGAACCAGATTGGGGGCACTTGGGTGGCTCAGTCAGCTAAGCATCCAACTTCAGCTCAGGTCATGATCTCATGATTCGTGGGTTTGAGCTCTGCATCAGGCTCTGTGCTGACAGCTCAGAGCATGAAGCCTGCTTCAGATTCTGTGTCTCCCTCTCTCTCTGCCCCTCCTCCACTCATGCTTTGTTTCTCTCTGTCTCAATAATAAAATAAAATAAAACATTTTTAAAAAAGGAATCAGATTGGAAGACAACACCTGAGGTGGTAAGGCCTTTTCCCCTGAGACACAATATAAATCTTAAATCAGCATCCAGAGTCTGGTAATGTTTCCTCCACATATATAGGGTAGAGGTGGGAGTTCTACCTCTCACTATTACCTCTGACACAACATGTTAGGAACTGTTTTGTTTCTTGTTTCCCTAACCATTGACTTTATGAGTTTGACGTCCTGGTCATTAGGAGGGAATCCTGCCACCACTGAATACAGTTATGATTTCAATAAATTGAATTTTGGGAATGTATGGTGGCCATTTGGGGTTATTCATGCCATTGGATGGAGAAGCAAGAGAAGGAGGCATCTGCAGTGGCTGTGATAACTGATCATAATTATCAGGGAGAAACTGGTTGGGTGCTACGCAGTGGGTACAAGAAGGGATATGTGCATATCCTGAAGGTTTTATTTCAGCACCTTTGAGTGCACTCATATTACTAAGGAAGGTCTATTGTGAGAACAACAATAGCAAAATACTTTTGAGAACTTGGATCCTTCCAAAATAGAATCATCAGGAAAAAAGTTTTAGAAGAGGGTAACACTGTACTTTATTCAGTTAAATTCCAGGGAATATTATTAGATATCTATATATAAACCAAGTACTCACATCAGTAAGACTGATCTGACTCTGTGTCAGTGTGAGTGTGTGTGTGTGCATGTGTTTGTACCTCAGATTTTCTTCTAAGATCAAGAAAATCTTGATTTTTTTTCTTTTGAGCACTGTCGAAATGCCTAGGAAAAATTCTGTCTTGGGTCATTCACATTTAAAGAAAAAGCAAATCCCTTAGCTTATTGTCATGAGACGGAGTCTTGAGTTGCTCTCAGTTATTAAACACACCAGCTATTCCTTTCTTCACAGCATGGTACTATGCTGAAAGAACAGAGATAAACTGAACATTCTCCCTCAAGTGGAGAGGGCAAAGAAGTGATTCAGGTGATCAACCATAACAGAGGATACGCTTTGGTGAGGGTCCTTGTACAAACAATGAGTGCTCCATGTTGACTAAGAGAATACTTTCCTAATAGAGAAACCTATCACCAGGGACTTCACAGCAGTATCTAAGGCACATCATGAAAGAGGAAGTTATTGAAAAGGAGTCTAGGAAGAAGAAGGGCCAAAAGCTCAGAGAAAAAGGGCAACAAGTGGCCTAGGACAGTGAGGAAGCCCATGTCTGCAGCCTGACTGAACGTGTGGAACTGGCTGGAGAAGCCAGTGACTCTAGGTTTTGGAGAACTCTGTTTATTCAAAAGAATGGTTTTGATGGGGCACCTGAGTGGCTCAGTTGATTAAGCAGCTGACTTTGGCTCAGGTCATGATCTCATAGTTCATATTTCGAGCCCCGTGTTGGAGCCTACTTCAGATTCTGTGTCTCCCTCTCTTTCTTCCTCCCCCACTGACTTCTGACTTTCTCTCTCTCTCTCTCTCTCTCTCTCTCTCTCTCTCTCTCTCTCAAAAATGAATAAACATTAAAAATGGTTTGGTTGTTAGAGTTAAAGCAGCAAAGACAAGATAGAAGCATGAGTAGACAAACGACATAATCTAGGTAAGGTCTGACGGTTTACAGACTCATTTTTGTTGGTCTCCTTCATTCCCTGCTCTTCTGATTGACTGTCAGCATCCAACCAGGGCGGACGCAATTATCTGTCTATTATCAATGTGGATTCTGAAAGAGGAGAGGTATTTACCAACAGCTATATTCTGAAATTCTAGTGTTCAAAAGCAATTATAATTATTATTGTTATTTTGCATTTGTATAGCTCTATTTTATTTACAAGAGCTTTACCACTGTGTTTATAGGTGTCTTTCTATTTGCTTTCTCGCTCATCAGCCCTGTGAAGTATGTCAGGGTTACTGGCCTTATTGTGTAGATTAAATATCTGAAGCAATTAAGATCTGAAGGGAGTTTCAATTTATTTTTGGCTTTGCAGGAACAGTTTGCAGGTAACAAGAGGTTCATTTAAAAGTGCAAAGGATGGATTTGCAGAAAAGAAAAACAAATACGTTTTGCTTCAAGTAAATTGGGATAAGCCTAGTTTACCTTAAAAACCTTTTTAAATGCTGAAGTTCCTTTTCCATTAATTGGGAGGCTATAATGCACTGGGGCAGACCAAAAACTTTTGATGCTAGGAGATGTGCTCACATTCTAACACTTTCAGTAGTTGCGTAGTTTTGGTAAATTCCTTAATCTCACTGAGTATCAAAGTATAAAACATAAATAATAATATATTTAATTGGCTTTTCATTAATATTAATATCTTGATTACACAATATTTGACAGGGAAATGGAACATTGTAATGGAAAAATGCATAGTGTTCATTACTAACATTATTGTTATTATGACCAAAATTAATTAAACATTCATTTTAAAAGGATTTATCTTTAGTTTCCTAATCAGAGTAATACAGGCATCAAAATATGCTATAGCATTTTAAAAGATTACATGATATCCTTTTATGTAAGATTTTTCAATAGCTAAGATGTCTTAATAATGTGTACATAAATATACATGTGTATACATTTGGTTGTCTCATTTTTAATAGTTGACTCGTTGAAACTTCAAACCGTAATTTAACAATACACACCTAAGTATAGAAATATGTGAAACAAATATGACAAAAATCTACTAAGAAATTATTTTTGTCTAACTAATAAAAAGCCTCAGAAGTCCCAATTTTAGGAGTAAGTATTAAAGAGCTAATTCTCAGAAGAAATGTAAATATCAGTAACTTGAGTAGTGTGGAAAATAAGACCATAGATTGCGTGTTTAAGTATGAGGCTCTCTCATGTCCCTGAACTATCATGTTAGAGGAACAGGTGCAGATGGTAAGTGACCTGTCATCCTCTGTATCACATGCCAAATTTGAAGAGTGTCTTTCGTACCTGAGCACACTCTACATTGCTTGCCCAAACCGACACAGGCAGCCAATGAGAAGCGCCTGAGACCACACTGAGAAGAGACGTCATGATACCAGAAAGGAGTTAATACCAGGAAAGCAACCTAATTTCCAAATATCTTCTTTACAAACCAAACAGAACCTAAAGGACAGAAGATAAAACTTCACCTACTCCATCCTTGGGCTAAACTAGGGGACTTTAATTCCCTTGCATATGGGTATATAGAAATCTGAAGTTACCGGAATCAGGGCGGGAGGGTGGAGACAAGAGTGTACTGAATGAGGAACGTGTTGTGGGGTCTGCGAGGTGACCTGATACCCATAACCTCCCACACCTGATAGGGACCACTTTGAGGGGGAGACTAGCCAAAACCATCTCTAAGACCTGATGGATGAAGCATCGTCTATGGAGGCTTAGAATGTGTAAGGGCTAGAGGAGGCCCTCTTGGAAGGCAGAGCTTCTGGGAAAAAGGGATACAAACTAAGAAGAAAGCTATGTGTACAGGCTTGGGAGGAAAGGGATAAAAGAAAACAAGAGGTTGAAATTGAAGGATCTACAAAAAACAAACAAACAAACAAACAACAACAACAACAACAAAAGCCCCTCACCCATGGGCAAAATCACAAAGTCCCACATCCCTCCGAAAACAACACAAAAACTAGTTGAATCCATAAACTGCATTTCGTATTTCCAACACAAGACATTGGATTTTAGCTAAGAAAAAAGTAAACCAACCCCTACTTTTCCAATTGCCATAAATACATTAGATGTTGATAGCCCAGGAAATCTTAAACATCTATGGAAACAAATGGACAAAGACAGGCAAATTTGATAAATAGCCTGTCCTAGGACCAAAAAAGAAAATGAGGAACAAAGTTTTCACAGATGAAAATACTATTTCCAACAATCAACCACAAACCACACAAAAACATAATAAAATGGGAATCAGATATCCTTAAAAAGCCAATTGAAGAATACGTGAATGGAATATAAATTTAACATAATTTACTACAAATATAATTTAAAACATATATACCTTTAGAAATTAAAAAAACTCACAATAGAAATGAACAAAGAAAATTATAACATAAAATTGATGGAACCAAGAAAAATTGAAGAAAAGGACTAAATTATCTGAGACATAAAATCTGAAGGACAAAGTGTTAAAACAAATAGCAGCTTTGGGTGAAGGTGTAAATTGAAATTGAGAGGATAAATGAAAACACTCAAGGATTTAAAAACAAAAATGGGGGGTGGTGCCTGGGTGCCTCAGTTGGTTAAGCATCTGACTTTGGATCAGGTCATGATTTCAGCTTGTGAGTTCAAGCTGGGCATTAGGCTCTGTGCTGACAGCTTGGAACCTGGAATCTTCTTCAGATTCTGTCTCTGTCCCTCCCCTGTTCACACTCTGTCTCTCTCTCTCTCTCTCTCTCTCAAAATGAATAAACATTAAATTAAACAAAAAAAAGGAGCTCCAGGGTGGCTGAGTTGATTAAACATCCAACTTTTGATATCAGTTCAGATCTCTTGATCTCAAGGTTGGTCAGTTTCAGCCCTGCATCAGGCTATGTGCTGGGATTCTCTCTTCCTCTTTCTCTGCTCCTCCCCCACTTGCATGCACACTCTCACTCTCTGTCTCTTACTCTCTCAAAATAAATTAACAAACTTAAAAAGATAAAAATAAAAATAAAAGAGAGTAATAGTAATTGAAAGGAATATAAAAGAGAGAAGATGAACATGAGCACACAGGAAAACAAATGAAATTACCTGGAGAAGGACACCAAAACAGTATATATGTAGGACAATTACTTACATTTTTTATATAGAAATAAACTCTCTGGCAAGAAGAAGGAGATGGATTCAGACTTATGTATTAAAGGACTCTACAATTTACCTGAGAAAATGGAACTGGACTGGTCAAATATGAAACATTTTAGAAAACCTAACAGACCTTAAAAATACACATATTTTTAAATATGTAGGGCCCCACTCATTAGGAACATGTTGCATATGAAGGAAAGAAAATACAGTACAAGTGATTTTGCAAGAGCATCACAGGAAGAAAGACAACAGTAGAAACCCTTTTTAAGAAACTCAAAGACAGTATGAGGCAAAGAGCCCACAGATCTAGACATACAGTAACTGAGCCATGGTTCCTCCTCCCAGGCATTGCCCCTTAATTTCTGTCCCCAGAGATTACTTCTGCATTTTTTTGAGTTTGTTATAAATGGAACCATACAGTAAAGCAACATTTTATTTCTGTTTTCCTTTGCTCAGCCCCATGTCTGCAAGATTCAATTATGGTTTGGGTAGTAATCATTTATTTCATTCTCTTTACTGTATAATAACAACTGTGTGATTTCATAACAATTGATTGGTTCTATGGCTTCTGAATATTTTGTTAGTTTCAAAGTTTGGGGTATTATGAATAATACTATCATCCTTGTGTGTGTCTTTGATGAAAATGTATATCCATTTATGTGGGATAGACTTAGAAGGGAATTGGTGAGTCACAGAAGATCTTTCCAGGTAATTTTCCACAGGAGTTTGACCATTTGTTCACTTCCACCAGCGGGGTATGAGTTCTGCTTGCTCCACTTTCTTATCCAAGTTTGGTATTTTATTTTGGCCTTTTTGATGATTGTGCCAGTTATAGCTCATTCAAGTTTACTTTGTATCTCCCTGATTATTAAGGAGACTGAGCACCTTTTCATGCATTCGCTTGTCATTCAGATTTTGTCTTTAGGAGGAAACAGATCGAAGCTTACTCATTTTCAATTTAGTTGTCTCTTTTTGTCTTTTCTTTTTATTTAGGGGTTATTTATATAGTTATATGTATAAATATACAGTATAGGAGTAGATTTATATATTTAGGAGTTCATTAAATACATATATTTTGGAGATATTTATATAATATAATATATATTTGTATTAATATATAAAATATTCATCAGAGATATATTTATTTTAAACCACATGCATATATATGTAGTTCAGAAATCTTTTGCTTAGCAGTCTGTGGCAAGTTTTGCAATCCTCATTTTTTAAGAATCATATGCTCTTAATGCTAATAAAGTAATATCTACATAATATTTTCTTTTTAGTTGGTAGTCTTTAAAAAAAACTTCGTTAACTCATGGTCATGATGATTTACTCCCTATGGTTACATCTAAGAATTTTATTTTCTCACTTTCCATTCACATTTAGACCTAAACTTTTAAAAACACTTTAAAAACATGCTGTGTAAAATAAAATTTCCATATGATGAACTCCACTCCTAAGTATATATGCAAAATAATTGGAAAGAGGAACTCAAGTGGATATTTGTACACAAATGTTCATTGTAACTTTATTCACAATAGCCAAAGGTGGAAACAATTTATGTGTCCTTCAACAGATGACTAGATAAGCAAAAACGTGGTGTATTCACACAATGCAATATTATTCGGCTATAAAAGGAAATGGAATTCTGATGGATGCTACAAAATGAGGAACCTTACAAACATTATGCTAACTGAAGTAAGCCAGATCACAAACTAACAAATATTGTAGGATCTTACTTGGTAGGAAATATACAATATAGTAAATTCTTAACAGTGAATAATAAATTAGAAGTACCAGAAATGGGAGAAAAAGGAGAATTATTGTTTAATCGGTACAGAATTTCTGTTTAGAGTGAAGACAATGTCTAAGAAGTAGAAAACGGTAATCATTGCTCAAGATTGTGAATATCAGTACTACTGAGCCAGACATTTTAACGTGGTTAAAATGACACAATGTGTGTGTACTCTCTAAAAATCATATAGGAGAGACTATGTGCATTGAAAACATAACAAGAGGCATATCCCAACACTAAAATGTTTCATGCTTCACAGATAATAAAATCTATGTTGTCAGTTACATCATTTTTCTTTTCTTTTCCCTTTTTTTTTTTGAGGTTGCCACCAACACTCTTTGTTACTTGTATTTGCTTTTTATATTTAAAATTAAAAAGAAAGTAAAATTATATGTGAGGTATAATTGACTGATCAAACTGCAGCTGCTTAAAGGATACACAGGGATCGTTTGATATACATGGAATTTTAAAAGGATTCTTCCCATCTAGTGAATTATCACATTCAGCACCTCACCTATTTCTCTTTTCTGTATGTGAGAACATTTAAATTCTACTCTAGTAATAAAGTTCAATTATACAATACAGTGCTATTAACTAATGTCACATACTGTAGATTAGATCCTCAGACCATGTTCATTTTATATCTGAAAGTTTGTATCTTTTATTAACCTCTCCCTATTTTCTCCTTCTCCCAGTGCCTGGTGATAACTTTTCTCCTTCCTCTGTGTTTCTTAGTTAACTAAGAGTTTAGTTAACTAATTTTATTTAGATTCCACATGTAAGTGGTACCATACAGTATTTATCATTCTCTGTTGGGCTTCTTTTACTTAGTATGTTACCTTCAAGTTCCTTTAATGTTTTCACAAATAGCAGGATTTCCTTCTTTCTAATGACTGAACAATATTACATTGGGTGTATTTCATATACACAAAAATATATATCATGACTTCTTTATCCATTCATCTGTTGACGGACTTTTAGGCTGCTTCCGAGTCTTGGCTATTGTAAATAATGCTGCAATGAACATGGGAGTGCAAATATTTCTTCAATATCTTATTTTTGCTTTTTTTTTTTAAAGATAACCAAAAGCGGGATTCATGGATCATGAGACAATTCTGTTTGTAAATGTTTGAGGAACTCCCATACTCTTTTCCGTGGTGGTTGCACCAATTTACATTCTCATAAAGAAGACACAAACGTTCCCTTATCTCCATATCCTCATCTACACTGCCATCTTTTGTCTTTTTTATGACAGCTTTTTTTTTTAACAGGTGTGAGAAGATATCTCATTGTGGTTTTGATCTGCATTTCCCAGATGATTAGTCATTTTGAACATCTTTCAGTACCTGATGGCTATCTTTATATCTTCTTTGAAATAAGGACTATTCCGTTTCTCCACCCAGTTTTCAATCTGATTGTATTTTTGTTATTGACTTGGGTGAGTTCTTTAAATCTTTTGGACATTAACCCCTTATTGGATTAATGATTTGCAAATATTTTCTCCAACTTTATGGGATGCTTTTTATTTTGTTGACAATTTTATTTTTGTTGTACGGAAGCTTTCATTTGATGTAGTCCTGCTTTTTATTTTTGCACTTGTTGCCTTTCCTTTTGGTGTCAAATCTGAAAAATCATTGTCAAGATGGATCTTCAGGAACTTACTCTATGTTTTCTTTTAGGGGTTTTATACGATGAGGTCTCAAATTTAAATTTTTAATTTATTTTGATTTAAATTTTGTTTATGGTGTAACATAGAAGTCCAGTTTTATTCTTTTGCATGTAACTGTCCAGTTTCTCCAGCATCATTTATGTCAGAGACTATCCTTTTTCCATTGTACAGTCTTGCCTCCTTTGTCATAAATAAAGTGACCACTCAGGCCAAATAAATACAATTATAAATAAAACAGATATTACAATTGATACCACAGAAAGACAAAGAATCATAGGAGACTATAACGAACAATTATACACCAACAAATTGAACAATCTACAATAAATGGATACATTCTTAGAAATGTACAACCTACTAGGACTGAATCATCAAGAGAGAGACAATCTGAACAGACCAATTGCTAACCAAAGGCTTGAAGCAGTAACCAAAAACCTTCTGACAAAGGAAAATCCAGGATCAGATAGCATCATGGTGCATTATCTCAAGTATTTAAAGGTAAATGAATACCAATCATTTTCAACCTTTCCAAAGAGTAGATGAGAAGGAACTCTTCCAATTTTGTTTTCCTGTGCCAACCTTACCTTACCCAAACCAGATAAGGTGCTACAAGAGAGAAAATTACAGACCAAATGCCCTGATGAACACACGTGCACAAGTCCCAGCAAAACATAGCAAACTGAGTTAATCAATACATTCAAAGGATCATATGCCATATGCCAGTGGAATTTATCCCATGATTGCAACTAGGGTTTAATCTACACAGGTTTTGCATCCCTCTCTCACCCCAACTCTCTTTCCCTCTTCCCCTCCCCCTGGTCCTCCATTAGGTTTCTCCTGTTCTCGTCTTTGACCTATGAGTGCAAACATATGGTTTTTGTCCTTCTAAAATATGGCTAGGCAAAGAATTCTCATAAATTCCATTTATGATCCATAAATGGAAAATTGAAAAATTGAATATCATAAAAATTAAAAAAACTGTTGTCCTACAAAATATCTTACTGTGAGAATGAAAAGGCAAGTTACAAAATAAGAGAAAATTATTGTGAACTGCATATCAAAAAAGGCATATTATCTAGCATAAATAAAAACTCAAAATTCAAAAAACATTGAACTAGAAAATGGGCAGAAGACCTGAAAGGACATTTCCTTAAAGAGAATATACAGTTAGCAAATAATCACATGAAAGATGTTCAACTTCATTAGGCATTAGGGAAATGCAAATTAAACCATAATGAGATATCACTACACACTTATCAGAATGGTTAAAATAAAAATAGTGACAGCACTCTTCATTGGGGATTTATTACGTTCCACCCCTCTGTAAAAGAGTTGACAGTTTCTTAAGAAAAGCTAAACATGCTGCTATAATGCTACCCATCAATTATACCCCTAGGAGTTTATCCAAATTAATGAAGACATAACCACACTAAAACCTGCATATGAATGTTTATAGCTGCTTTATTCATAAAAGGCCCAACTGGATACCACCTGGTTCTTTAATGGGTAAAGGATTAAGCTTTCGTGCATCCATACCCAGGGATATCATTCAGTAATAAAAAGTAATAAACTACAGATACACAGAACAATCTGGTAAATCTACGGATTATTATAAGTGAAACAGCCACATACAAAAATGTTACAATATCATGTGCTTTCATTTATGTAACATCATGAAATGACAGAATTGTAGAGGTGAGTGACTAACTGATTGTTAGTTTCCAGGGGTTAAGGAGGAGGAGGAAAGGATAGGAGGGTCAGGTATGGCTATTAAAAATCAACATAGCAGAACTTTTTGTAATGTAAATGTTCCATAGAGAGGATGCAGCAAAGTCGGCATTCTGTGGTAATATCATATCAGAGTTTTGCATCATGTTACCATGGATGGAAACAGGGTAAGGGATACACATACATTATTTTATGAATAAACATAAAAAAAGGAAAACAACATTCTAGAAGTTTCCAAGGGAGCCTAGAGAGGTGACATAACTGGTAGAAGTCAAAGTTCTAACACACATGCTATGAATATAGAGAAGAATCATCATATCCCCACAGTGTCAACGCCCCCAAATTGCAAAAGTCATGTAAATGTATTCCTAGTTGAGTTGCAGTTAATCAGCACATCATCATGAAAAGGAACCTAAATTTACTGTGGCAGAAACACAGAGAAAGCCATTTCCCTCCATTTCGCTCACTCTTGAGCTCAGTGATTTAATGAACTGAGCTCTCATGTGATAGTTTTTGTGACATTACACCTCTGAGAATTTTCACCAGAGAGAAAGAAGAGAGAAGTGTAAGCTGAAACTTTGCCCAGCAGTCCCTGCAGCCCTGAAACTCTGATGTATCTCATGTGTCAACTGCAGAAGGAAACAATACTTTTCATAATGAAATGTGAAGTTACCTGTAAAAGGTAAACTTACTGATGTAGATGAAATGTATAAGTGTGAACATAATTAAAAACATCGAAGCAAAGTGATATGTTATAAACATCTAAATTTCTGTACCATGCATTTTTAAGTCTATTTATTTATTTTGATATAGAGAAAGAGAGAGCCCATGTGGTGGGTGGGGTGGAGGGAAAGGTAGAGAGGGAGAATCCCAAGCAGGCTTCACAATGTCAGCACAGAGCCCCACACAGGACGCAAACTCACGAACCCATGAGATCATGACCCAAACCAAAATCAAGAGTCAGCTGCTTAACCATATATTTCATATATATATGACATATACATATATATTAATCACACCTGTATTTCATGTATATGTCATATATACTTCATGTATACATGTCATATATATTTCATATGTCTTTCATGTATATGTCATATATATACATTTGGCTGTGTTTCTTTAGTGATGATGCTAAAATAATTGAAGAAATTAATTATCACATTTGCACCTGAATCTTTTTTATTTGACATCACCGTGACAATTGAGAGCAAATTGTATTGACAGGCCTTTCTTAAATAGAATTATGTAAAAAAGTACCATCCAGAATCAATTAATGGAGGATATCATATTAAATTTTATGGAAATCCATACTTCAGTAAAACGTTGATTCCAGCTCCCCAGAGGATGCATCTGGTTGCAGTAACAGGCAACATTTTCCTGCATGCTCGTAGTATGGTTAAGGAGTTAGAGAGTTGGTAAAGATTTGAAAATTGCTCATATTATATTGCTACCATAGAATTTAAATATAACTATGTGTGTGTGTTTGTGTGTGTGTGTGCATGTGTGTACGTACGTTTGATTAGTAATTGCTGTCAGATATTTTATCCAAGATTTACATTGGTGCCTGGGTATGCACTCATCCCCATTGTTGATTACCACATTGGCACCAAACTGAGGAATACGTGTTTACGGATAACCTTGTGAATAACTTCTCCTTTAACACCCTAATGGCTACACAAAGCCTGTGTACTTGGAGAAATCCAAATAGAAATACTGACAAAACAAGACAGTTTTATCCTTGGTTACACACACACAGATAGCCTGTAAAATAAAGACATTATTTTAACAATATCAAATACATGAAAAATGGCATAACATTTCTCCAGTGTGAAAGCAGTAACAGTCCCAAAGGCCAAATTCAAATGTATATACTGTGGGTGTGTATGCATGTGAGAATTAATTAAGGTATAGAAAAGCCTAAACTCAATTCTAGGGCTTTTGATTTATGCAGTAGCAAATTTAGGCAAGCTTTCTAATATTCTAATTCTTTGCTACTTATTGTATCTTGGCAATAACTTGTTCTTATTCATATTTTGAAGTTACACCTATACTACAAACTCTACTCCTTTGAATCCAATCTTCTGCATCCTAAACTACATGTTTCTACACATTGGAGTGTTATATATTTCAAACATAAATAGTAATCTTTTAAAATCTGATCAACAAGTAAGGGTTTCTATTTTATGCTCTCAAATTCTCTAAATGGCATTTTAGAAGGATGCGATTTGTTCAATTGTTTGGGTTTTTCTCTTGCAAGATTTCTTATAACATTATTATACGTATTATACTATTTGACTGAGTATATTCAAGAAAATAAAGCATGACATGCATGTAATACGTAAGTCTCCACTCCCTTTTTCTGAGTTTTAAAAGTCATAGACAATCCACTATTTTAATTCTATTTCTACTGCCTTTTGTTTACCACATATACCTGTCTCCAGTCTCCTAGAATTTCTGGCCATATGATATAAAGTTACAAGAATTCCCTTCCTTAAGCCATGTCTTCAGGTTGACAGTTTCGTGTCCAAAGATCCCTAGTATTTTCACAGCCTTAGATATAGACATCAGTGTTATTTTGTTTTATTTAATTAGCTAATGTGGAGGCATTTTTTTGAGTTTCATAACATCATGTTTATTTTACTTTTAAGTTTATTTATGGTTTAATTTATATCCAAGTTAGTTAGCATATAGTGCAACAATGATTTCAAGAGTAGATTCATTAATGCCTCTTACCCATTTAGCCCATCCCCCCTCCCACAACACCTTCAGAAATCCTCTGTTTGTTCCCTATATTTAAGAGTCTCTTATCTTTTGTCCCCTCCCTGCTTTTATATTATTTTTGCTTCCCTTCCCTTATGTTTATCTGTTTGTCTCTTAAAGTCCTCATAAGAGAGAAGTCATATGATATTTATCTTTCTCTAACTAATTTCGTTTAGCATAATACCCTCTAGTTCCATCCACATAGTTGCAAATGGCAAGATTTCATTCTTGTTGATTGCTGTGTGATACTGCATTGTTTATATACACTACACCTTCTTTATCCATTCATCCAACAATGGACATTTGGGCTCTTCTCATACTTTGGCCATTGTTGATAGCGCTGCTATAAACATTACGTTGGATGTGTTTGTTTTAAACAACACACCTATATTCCTTTGATAAATACCTTTTAGTGCAATTGCTGGATCATAGGGTAGTTCTATGTTTCATTTTTTTGAGGAATCTCCATGTTGTTTTCCAGAGTGGCTGCACCAGTTTGCATTCTCACCAGCAGTGCAAATGGGTTCCTCTTTCTCTGCAAGGAGGAATTTTTTATTAATCCATAGATTCATACTGTTCTTTTAAATATTCCGATTGCTGAAATTGAATGCAGATAATTTTTCTTATATTTCTGTTGATCTTTCCTGTTTGAAGCAGAATTCAAATTCAGTTCAAATCAGAAATTTTCCTCAAGACTTTTGTCTCAGTTTTAGATAGTCTTTGCCATACCCATTCTGTTATTGCTCTTTTTGCCTTTACTGTAATTGTTGTTAAAACATACTGTGGGGTATATGTAATGGATATATCATTGTCTTTCTCTCCTTTTATGGTATTAGAGTCTGGCAAGCAGTGGTCATGTGTGATCCACTGAAATAATCTTTTTGAATAGACAAGGGCTCATAGTGTATGTGTTTCTGGCTCACTTAGTTCAGCTCCAAAGCCCAAAGTGTACTAAGGAGAGATTTCAGAAAATTCATGCTTGTCCCTTTGCAATGAAAGTAAGAAATTCTTATTTGGAAGCGAGTTTATTATGTTAGCTCTAGTGAAAGACAATAAATCCCAGTTGTAGGTGGAAACAAGAGTAAGAAAAGTCAGTGGCTATAATTTGTAGGTGACAGGACATCGGTGACTTCACGGGCAGACGTGAGGATATATGTAAATAGTGGCTGTCAAATTCATTGTCGTCTATTGGACTTGGTCTTGCAGCTTAGGCCAGCTGCAGACCCCATGCAACTTGGAATGAAAGAAAGCCAACTATCCATGACTGGCAGCCATTAAACAGTAATACCTGATGATTAATTTTCTATAATCATTGTTGATACTTTCAAATAGTGATCTGGATATTATTGTATTGAATAAAGACATGGCTAAGATCTCATGTGGACAGAGGATCTATCTTACAACGTTCCACTGAGGAAGGAGTCACAGTCTTGCCAGACAATAGATTCTTGAAAATATGAAATATAATTAATGTTTGGATTTCCAATATTGCAGATCAGCTGTCTCTTTCTATCTCATTTTGCCATTTAGAGAAACTTTGAAAATACATGCAATTGTACACAAATTTTGCAACAATAAGACTTTGTCATCTACTAGTTATATGCACCATATATTACAATATATTACCTTTTTCCTTCCAAAGTGTTTTTCATCTCTTTCTAATGCACGCAGACATTTTAAGCTAATTATTTTGGGAATGCAAGTCATTTTTTCTTTCTTCCTTTTTTTTGAATTAAAAATAAAAAACAAATTAAACAAAACCAGCCCAGTGTCATGGACTTTGTATGTTGCTAATAACAAAAATCAGTAGACCTCTTTTCTCCTTCTGAGTTCTATTTTCTTTCTTATTAGTCTATTTTAAAACAGGTTTTTTAAAATATAGAAGTGTTTTATATATATTTAAAAGTTTACTTATTTGATGAGAGAGCACAAGCAGCAGAAGAGCAAAGAGAGAAAGGGAGAGAGAGAGAGAGAGAGAGAGAGAGAGAGAGAGAGAGAGAGAATGAATCCCAATCAGGTTCTGTACTGTCAGTGCAGAGCATGATGCCAGGCTTGAACTCACAAACTGTGAAATCAAGACCTGAGCCAAAACCAAGAGTCAGATACTTAACCTACTGAGACACACAGGCGTCCATAAAAAGAATTTTGGAAGAAACTTTCATAACTCCTACTACTACACTATCACTTTGAGGATTTGCATTTATTTGAATTTTCTTCTACATGAAAAATTAGAATCAAATGTTATACGAGGACAATGAGCCACTTTTTATTATACTATAATGTAATAATCAGTATTTCTAAGTTTTCAAATAAAAAATGCACTGAGAATTCAAATGAAAAACAAGATTGAAGAAAATGTGCTTGTTTCTAATGCATATTACCTCCAACAAAGCTAAATATATTTACAAGCACCTTGGAAAATTGTGAAGCTTTTATTAAGCAAAAGATAGGAAATAGGAAGTAATCTACACTATTCCTTATTACTAATCCAAGATGTATAATTGTGCCTAAAATTGTCTATATGGCATTGTCTTCATGGATTTAATAAACATTAAATAAAAACGGAATATTCACAGTTTCATTACTGACCAGTGGCCACCCCCTCCTATTAGCTTATAGAAGTGTAACTTTCTCATTTGTTAGAAAAACATATTAAATACACCTCAAGTAAGAATGGTGTTCTTCCAAAATGGAAGACATACTTTGAGTAAACAAGGAAACCTGCACTCAGGCTTTGGCCACATATTTGAATTCTCTCTGTCAATAATTGTGTAGTTCACCACCATCCTCCTGCCAACATGTGCTTAGGAAAAACTGTCAGCTAGTGGTGACCAGCCTTTTAAGTGGTAGATGTGTTGTTTGACCTTGCATTTTTCTTTATTTTTCCCCATATTTAAAAATAACAAATGCAAATTTAGAAAATAATTCCAACAACATTATATAATGCTGAATATTTTCTAATAAAAATCACTCCAATAATAAAAATATACAAACATTGGTCTCCTGACCCTTTATACACATTTAGCAACTCTTAAGATATCATTTGTTTGGCATTTCTTAATTTATCCTGACAGCTCAGCACATATGACTTTTTTTTTCTGAGTAAAAGATCTGAATGTTATGGCTGAGGGCTGAGTATTGGAGCAGCTGACACGAGGCAGTTGGAATTGGCCATGAAAGGTAAATGACTCATGAAAAGAACAAAATAACAAGAACAATAAAGTATGCCGAAGTTACTTTGACCACCCATCAAATACAAAATTAGTCTGCGTATATTCATCTTAATTATGTAAAAAGCCTGTTTTTCTCAGTGCATGCCAGCCTGGAGGCAAATGTAGTGTCAGAAGAAGTTTTTTTTTAAGTGTTTTCATAACCAAAATAAGTGTTATATAATATTTTTTTAAAAACCCAAAGTCTTAAGAAGTAATAGGAAAAAGGAGGCCTCTAAAAACTGGGCAGAGGATAAAAGCAATTCATTCATAAGAGAGTAAGGCAAATGTCTAATAAATATATTTAAATTATTTTCAATCTGATCGATAATTATGTAAATAGAGAGAGGTATGATCATATGTAAGGGTGATATCAGAATGTCGCTGGGAGTTCTGGAAACTATATTTCTACACATGACTGGTAGGATTTAGAAAGCAAGTATCAAAAGGTAGAACTTTGCGCACCCCGACTTTGCAATTACATTTTTGATATTTATTATAAGCAAGTAATCATAGCTGTACCCAAAGACTTATATAAATTTAAACATATACTTTCTTGAGATAATGACAACTTGAAAAACACCCATAAATATCCGACAGCAGATAATGGATCACATAAATTATGGCATGTTAGTAAATTGTTAAACTCCTATGCAAAAACTATTATTGGCATATTGAAATGCTTTCAGTAAATATTATTAACTTTTTAGAAAGGTCACAAATGTCATATGCAGTATGGTCTATTAAGGAAGTAGACTTAATTGAGATTTAGAGAAGTGACTGCAGCAAGTTAGTTCTAGATTTGACAAAGGAAAACATATATCATGTGTCATAAATATATGTCATAAAACACGTTATAAAACTTCAGGGAATTTTATTGAATATTTTTATGCTTTCAGGGACTTTTAAAATACACCTTTTAAAAATTTTAGAATAGTTTTCCATTTGCAGAAAAATATCAAGGACAGTATAGAGAGTTTGAATATACCCCATGCCCAGTTTCTCCTATTAACAACTTCCTGTAGTAAGATTCATTCGTTGCAATTAATGAGCCAATAGTGATACATAATTATTGACTCATGCCCAGAGTTTTTTCAGATTTTGTTATTTTTTACATGTTTTTTTTCCTGTTCCAGGATCCCTCCTGAATGGCAGGTTATGCTTGGTTGTCATTTCTCTTTAGGCTCTTCTCACATATAAGGGTTTCTGAGATTTTCCTTGTTTTTGATGACCTTGACAGTTTTAAGGAATGCTTGTCAGATATTTTGTAGAATGTTTTGAATTGGGATTTGTCTCTGTTTTTTTCTCATGATTAAACTGGGGTTATGGGTTTTGAGAGGAAGATCACGGAGGTAAAGGGCCAGTGGCGTCCCATCATATCAAGGACACACACAATCAGCATGATGAATAACTTGATGCAGACCTTCATCACCTGGCCGAGGTAGTGCTTGTCAGGTACTAGAAAGCACCTACATTTCCTCCCTTTCCATGCTGCACACTTTGGAATGAAGTCAGTGGGTCCAGCCTTAAGCTTGAAGAGTTAGAGTTCTGTCTCTTCCACCTCATTTATTTATTCAATCATTTACATCAGCATAAACTCATGGGCATTTATTTTACGCTTTGGATTATAATATAATAAAACACCACTCATAGCACTCAAATCGTTCCAGCTTTGGCTTTGTCTCCTATGTACTTCAGCATACCCTCCATCAACATTCCCCCCCCCCCTCAGCATTTCTTTACTTTATGGCAGGCAGTTTAAGATACTCCAGGGTCATCTTATATACTTCCCGCCCCAATCCTAGAATTAGCCATTTCTCCAAGGACCCTTGGATCTTGTCATTGGAGAATGAGAAACCAAGATCTGGGTACTAGGAGTGCCTGTTGTATTTGAGGTATCATTGCCTCTAGATCCTCAAGCTGACAGACCATAGAAATATGTGTGTGTGTGTGTGTGTGTGTGTGTGTGTGTGTGTGTGACCTAACTCATTTACATATTCGGATATAGAAATATTTTTATATCTATGCATCTCTATATAATGGAAAATGAGTTCTTAATGGTATTTCTAACACTAATCCATTACCATAAATATTCTATGTAAACTCCTGCTCCAACAGTGAGAAACCTGTCTCTCTCTATCCAGCATCCTTTTACCTAATTGTTCAATTTCAACATGCAGTGGTATCAGAATTATTAACCTGTACCTTCATGACAAATGCATGTCTTTAGGTTTGCAGACCCTATTCATTTCCAGTTACTTTGGTCTCCATCACCCCCTTCAGTGAGATTGGTTTATACATCTATAATACTACTATATTATTTGGTCATATTCTGCATCCCAGAATGCTCTGGCCTCCTAGGGATATGTAACTTAAACTTACTTACATTAAGATTCACTGTCAAAAAAAAAAAAAAAAAAAAAAAGAAAATAGGGATGGCTGGGTGGCTCAGTCGATTAAGCGTCTGACTTCAGCTTAGGTTATGATCTTAAGTTTCGTGGGTTCAAGCCCCGCATCAGGCTCTGTGCTAAAAGCCCAGAACCTGGAGCCTGCTTCAGATTTTGTGCCTCCCTTTCGTACTCTGCCCCTCCCCTGCTCACACTCTGGCTCCCTCTGTCTTTCAGCAGTAAATAAATGTTAAAAATTAAAAAAAAAAAAAAAGATTCACTGTCTCAGCTTTGAAAAGTTCTACAGATAAAAAAAAAATCATGATGTCGTGGATCTAACTTTACAATAATATATAGAATACTTTCACCACCCTACAAAATCCCTGTATTTCAAATATTAATTCCTCTCTTTCACCCAAAGTCCTTGAAACCACTGAGATATGTATATATAGATAGATGTAGATATAGATATAGATATAGTATAGATATAGACAGATATAGATATTTTGCCATCTCTATAGTTTTTATTTCCCCAGAATATCATAACTTGGTGAGATTTCTGGAAGTTAAATCCATGAAAGTGTTGGTGCAACCCAAATCTGCAGACCCCAGAAGCTTCTGAATCCCAAGGCAATCCAAGTGGAACCTCCAAAAATTTGCCAAAATTGCCTTTAAAGTATTCATGTCAGTTTAGGGTTTTAGCACCTTGTCTTCAGGTAGGTGGATCGCCACTGTGACTCTCTGGTTTTGCCCAGTATTCCAGATTTCGGGGGGCATGGCAGTAGTGTACCTTGAAAGATCAGTTTTCTTAAGTTGCCAAGAATAGTTACTAATTTCTTGCTTGTTTGACTTTATCTTGTTGTCAGCATGGGGGTGAGGGCTTCCAAACTCTTTACATGTTAGAAATTAAACCATAAGTATTAAGGAGTTTTCAAACATTTAAGGAAAAATATAGACTTAGTAAGATATGTGGATTTGGAACTTTGAAGAGATCTGAATTACTGATATATTTGTGTGTCTCTTGTATATGGGTGGCTAATAAAGATAATGGATGGGTAGGACTGTCTTGGGGAGAACTGTTAGAATCAGAACGAGACTCAAGCCTGACAAGTGTCAACATTTAAGAGCCAAGTAGAAAATGAACCAGCAGAGATGCTGGGGTAAGAGTGTCAGAAGGAAATATAAGGCAATGTGATAATACAAAGGGCAGTGTTTCCGTACAAATCAGGTGAAGACTAAAGAATTAACCCATTGATTACTGACACTGTGATAACTGGTAATATTAGAATTATTTCAGTAATGTGCATTGTTGGTTAATTTTACAGGGTTAATCAGTGCAAAACAGTAAATTACAAAATTGTTGAACTAGATCACATTTTAAAGACTGAAAACAAAGGTGCCTGGGTGGCTCTGTTGGTTAAGTGTTCAACCTCGGCTCAGGTCATGATCTCACAGTTCATGAGTTAAAACCCCGAGTCAGGTCCTGTGCTGACAGCTCAGAGCCTGGAGCCTGCTTTGGATTCTGTATCTCCCTCTCTCTCTGCCCCTCCCCCACTTGTGCTCTGCCTCTTTCTGTCTCTCAAAAATAAAGAAAATGTTAAAAAAAATTAAAGATTGAAGACAATTTATATATTTGAATTTGTTGGAAAAGATGTAGGTGAGAAATAAAGATTTGATGGAAGAGAGGCAGAAGACAAAAATTGTTCTCAATAATTTAGGTGAGTACTGATAATTGTGTTTGTAAAATTAGGCCTATGAAAGCACAGATAATAAGGGAGAAATGTATATATGGTAGATATTTCTGTTGCTGAGTTTATATGATTTTTGGGGGGTTCTCATCCTTCCCCCAGATTATCTGACAGTGATCATATTTTATAGTTATAAGGGAAAAATTGATAAAAACAACAATAAAAAACAAAATATGTGACAACAAACAAAAACTCATCTCTAGCTTTTCTCTGACTTGAAATCACATGAATGATAGCTCCAACTCCTACTATTATGTTGTTTACTTCTTAGCAGAGGAAATAGTGACATACATAGAAAATCTGAATATAGGGTGATACATATTATGGTTTGCATTGGAGGCTATGAAAAGAGCCTGATTATTCAAATAAAAGAGTGTTTGGCATAATTTAAGTGTCCAATCCATGGCAAAAGTATAATTATTTAACTCGGTAGTTGATGATTTGGGTGAAACTTCTGATTTTGATGGGTGTCCAGGGAAGGAGGCTCTCCTCATGTTTATTTTGTCTAGTGGTTTGTGCCTCAGTCATCTTGGGGATGGTCTGGACTAGGAAGAGGGCCAGCAAGTCTCCAAACCCTATGAAGGAACTATTATGTTTATTATGAATCAAACTGATGGCTGAAGAAATGCAGATCTTATTCAAAGTATTGGATTCATCCAGCACCTGGGTGGCTCAGTTGGTTATGTCTAACTTGGGCTAAGGTCATAGTCTCATTGTTTATGAGTTTGAGCCCCGCATCAGCCTCTGTGCTGACAGCTCAGAGTCTGGAGCCTGCTTCAGATTCTGTCTGCCTCTCTCTCTCTCTCTCTCTCTCTCTCTCTCTCTGCCTTTCCCCACTCTGTCTCTCTCAAAATTAAATAAACAATAATTTTTTTTAAAAAGTTCTGGATTCACATAGTTGTTTGTTTACACGATCTGCTTGCCTACTCTTTTTCCTCTTTCAAAACAAGATTCAGTGTTTAGAGCTCACTGAGAGACAAAGGTCGGAGGCTACAAGGTTAGATTTTCCTTCTAAACAGATTTTTATCATATATGATGCTTTTAATAAATATTATTTTTAACAGAAAACATTGGTTGTCTTTCTTTAATACTTAGTTTCATTTGTATCTTTAGAGCCAAACAACTGACAGAATCCAGAAATTTTATGTTTTTCTTATTTTTGAACTTAGTTATGTCTACATGTATTGAGTTTATCACTTTCAAATTATCTTCTAACATATTTTCATATGTGTTCCAGCCATACTTTAACTAGTAGTAGTGAGTGTTAGAATGTAGATAAATACTTTTTGAACTTGAGTATCTTCCACTGACAGCTAAAAACTGGTAATTTTGATAATTTGACCAAATCTTATTAATATATCCTCTCCTTTTCAAAATAAGCCAACTCCTTAGCCTGTAATTAGAGATACTTTGTAATTTGAAGAGAAATTTCCACCCTAGCATTGTTTATCAGTGTTTCTTTTATGTGATATTTACACCAAATAGAACTCAATCTCAGGTCCTATGAGAATTATCACACATATTGTGATAATAAGTTAGAATTGATGCAATTTTACTGCATGATCATGGCAGTTTCATAGCAAAAATCACATATAAACCGAATGCCAGTGTAGCAAGAAGCTCAAACGACTTTATCAATCAGTACAGTTTCTCTTTAATTCACTGTTAAGTGTCTCTGTTAAATAACGTTGCCTCTCCAGTGCTCCTGTGTGATCTTGAATGATTAAAAAACATTTGGATAATATCTGTAATAAAATTAAGCTCACTGAGCGATGTATACCACTGAGTTCTGGGAACCAAATGAGACTAAGTTTCTGACTGTCAAATTAAGTAGAGTAAGTTATAGGAAATTACAAATGTGCTTCCCCAGAGATGCAATAGTTACATTCTATTGTCATAGGCTTTTTCGTATTTCATTTCTGAGGACAGATGTTGACAGCTGTCTGTGAATAAGCACTGAAAGGTGTCTTTGGAGTAGAAGAGTAGAAAACAAATACAAATAGAATATGTATTGCTTTTTGTCTTACATATTTCATTAAATATCAATTCCCAAGCTGCCCAAACTAGTGTTAACAATATATTTCTTTGTTTGTGGATTTCTCTTTGTTTCAAAAAAGAGAATTTTACCACATGAGCATTCACATTACTGAAATCAAAGTGTTGAGTAAATGTTTGAATATGTTATATCCTGTTTTTCAAAAGAGTAGGCATTAATTTCACTGGACTGTGCCCAGAAAGCAACAAGATACTTTAGACTCAAAATTTACAAAATTTGTCTTCTGGGACATATTGGTGGTGCCAGATTTTAAACCAATCAAGTATTTTGTTTCTCTTTAGCAATGCAAGAATAAAATGCCATCTAAATTATATATATATATATATATATATATATACTATAATAATATAATAATAATGCAATATTTAAAGAGATCCCACAAAATTTTTCTTTTCTTTATAATGTCACATAGTCCTAGAATCTGGAAGTGGGGCAAGGGAAGCCTTGAAGCCAAGGATCTCAAGGTTCATGAAGAGATTTCATTGCAGAAAGGGTCATTTGCTGAGAGACTGGTCATGTGGGTCTGTCACACAGGAAACACATCTAATGTCATTTAAAGAGCACAGTCTGGAAGTCAGACCTGTGCTTGTGTATAATGCATTACATATTAATTAGTATTGAAGGCATTGAAAGGCAGATTCAAATCCCAACATGACCATAGACTATATTTCTGCTTGTGACGTTAGTAAAGATGCCTAAATTCTCAGAGCTTCATCTTTTTCCTTTATTAAAAATAAGTGGGGAAATAATCCTCCCCATGGAGTTATTGCGAGGAGTAAATGAGCTAAGGATCTTAACACATTGAGCATAATCCCTGATTAGGCTCCCTATAGACACTATTTTCTCTTTCCATCCTCTTCTGGTTTTTCTTTTATTCTTCAAAATTTTTCCCATAATGAAAAGCCTGGCTGGCTCAGATTGTAGATTATGCAACTCTTGATCACAGCATGGTGAATTCAAGCCCCATGTTGGGGATGGAGCTTACTTAATAAAAAATAAAATTTAAATAAATTAATAAAACTTTTCCCATGATGATTCAAATCGAGTTGAAATCATTATTTCTCCAGAACTGCTATAAGTAGCTAAACATGCCAAAGTTCATATGTGATACT
Source organism: Suricata suricatta (assembly GCF_006229205.1). Classification (NCBI taxonomy): domain Eukaryota; kingdom Metazoa; phylum Chordata; class Mammalia; order Carnivora; family Herpestidae; genus Suricata; species Suricata suricatta. The sequence continues at coordinate 101,643,681 of NC_043702.1, forward strand.
GTTTAATAGTGTAAGAGTTACATTATGTAGAACTGTGACCAAACCTTGTTACTTAACAATCAGTGCAGGTAGAGAAAAGACCTCAATCAACTCCACTATATTTCCTGCTTTGGTACATAATTGTTTAGGACATATTATGATTGCATGTTTGGTAACTATCCTGCTATTTCATTGTTTTTTTTTTTCTCTACTCAATCTCCAGTCACCAAATCCACAGTCCATCTGCCCCAAACTGTCATGGAGCCTAAAGCAATGGCGATTGAAATTACCTCTGGTCTCATTATTGTCTTCTACAACTCGGCTTGGGAGACACATTTTGTTTTGCTATTAGCAAAGTAGACATTTGCTTACCAGGGATTGCCCAAAGTATCTTCCCAGCGGCATTCCTAAGTATCAAAGTTTTTATTTTTGTAATTTTTAAAAACGCCAGTATTTCTGGGGATGATAGGAATTGTATATTTTTTCTTGGCATTAATTCATTTGTTCAAAATAAGGAAGTTCATTTGAAATAGATGGTTTTAGCATAGAGGAGAGGTTTGTAACATGAGCCCATAATGTGTGTATATATATGTGTGTGTTTATATATATGCACAACTCATATTTATATATATGATTCATGTGTCTATATACATATCTATGTAGGTCTATATGTAATATCTATCTATATCATCTCTCTGTGTCTCATGATGAATACATAGGGATATAACTTGTCCACGGTCACATAATAAGTGATTAGCAAACAGAGGGTAAATTCTCTCTCAATGCTATTTGGCCACAAAACCCCTGGCTTGGAATGGAACTTGCTTTTTTTCTTTTTCAAGGAAGTCTCTGCATAGTTTTGATTCTTGATATATAAGACCTCTGTTTTTATAAAAGAGAGAAAGAAAAAAACAGGCATTTTAGGATACCCAGATGTGGGAGTTCCTTCAAGTTTCAAAAGACAAGTCAGAAGAAGGAAGCAGGCCACAGATGTTCACTATTTCCAGATGCTGTTTGCAAACTCACCACTCCAAAAGGTTTTCACTTTGGAATTATTTAACACTGCAGGGCAGGCTACATTAAGACCAGTTAAATATTTTCTATTGAATGTTTCTCTTAAATGAAATTTTAGGTTTATATATCCAAGCCGCCTCTATTTGTAGCTCTTCACCTGTTGATGAGCTGCAGGAAAGAAATTCAAGCAGCACTCAGAGGAAATAAAGCAGAGCTGAACAGATAGAACCAGAGTTTGCAATCACTGCCCAGAAGATGATGATCCTAGCTAATGTGTGCGGTCCATGAAGTCCTAGTTGCTTCATAAAGGATCACACTAAAATTTCCACTATATATCAGAGAGCATTTTTTTAACCTAAACATGCACACACACACACACACACACACACACACACACACACACATGCACCCACACTCATATGTTAAGAAAGTAGAAGGGAACAGACAACTCTATTTTACTGACACAGTATTTGAAAAATGCTAATTGGATTAGCTTTGTTTTATTTTATTTCATTTTATTTCATTTCATTTATTATTTTGTTTTGTTTTATTTTATGTCATTTCATTTATTATTTTTATTTTATTTTATTTTATTATTTTATTATTAGTCTAGATTTAACCTTTGCACTGCAAGAAATGCAATGAAGCAGAAGTCGTAAAAATCCAGACCTGAGCTTTATCCAGGTCGAGGTGTAGAGTCAGGCTCCTTACTTAAGGAAGGTTCTCTAAGGTTCTCTTCAGTTTCCCATCTGCCCCTCCATACAGTGTTGTAGTTAAAATGAAATGAAATCACCTCTACAGAGACCTTCGTACAGCATCCGACACTTATTGTTCAACAACGTTTAATGGTGATAAAGGTGATGGTGATGAGGAGGATGATAAGTTGTTCGTCAGACAAAAGAATTTAAGGTATCAGTCAACGGAGGTCAGGCACGATGAAGTAGGTGCAGAGTAAGAGAATGGAGAGAGAGAACACGGCACAGTCCAGAAATTCTGGAAGCATTATGTATGTTACCATCTTACACCCCTTGGAATGAAATCTAAGCCAAGCCTTTCTCTTAAATAACTTATATATTATTATCCTATATACCTCTCACTGGTGCAATGCAAAATAAAATTATAGGGGTAGTTTTGTTAGCCATTTCAAAGCAATCTCAAGTCAGAACACCCAGAACAGTTCTTAAAGACCTTACTATTGCCATCCTGTGATACCAATGAAGTAATCACCCAAATATTAAATAATACAATAAGGACAGTTGACTCTGATGGTTTAGCATTCATCACAAATCTGTCACAATGAACTGCCTCGGAGTTAAGAACAAATAGCTCAGTCCCATCTGGTTCTGTTTTCCTCCACTGCAGAAAAAATACAATTAACCTCATTCTTACTGTTTTACCTGTAATGATAAAAGCACTCTACATATTATGATTCCAAAACATGTGTTTAATTACTTAATTAGAGCATGGAGAACTGCAGTAGTTAGTTAACAGCAAGGCAAAGTGTGGATGAGCGGGTTGAGTGAAATAGCCCTGCATCTGTGTGAAATCGATTACTGTGAGATCATCTAATGTCGTGTATTTTACTTCCATGAAAACAAATCAAAATTTTGATTTTAGTTTAAAAAGTGGAAAAAAGGACTCCTGGAATTTTAAAGCACGGGTTAATGACATATGGATTATCTGAATTATTAAGGGAAAAGGTGTGGCACTCCAACCTCTTAGTAAGTAAGCATAAACGTAAATGCAGAGTGAGATTTCAAAAGGAAGTGATAATCCAACGCAGAAATACAAAACAATGTTTGCAATTTAGTGAAGAATCAATTTACAGTAATTGCGTTGTATTATTTGTAAAGCTTGTAAATAAATATGACTCCCTCCAGAAGGTCAGGATACACTTGCTACTCTGAACATGCCCAGGGCAACACTGGGCAAAAGTCATTATGACTTTGAGTTTGAAGGAGAGCTTTTAAGCTCTACCTAGAAGTACTCAATCTAGTCTGCATCTAATAAGACTGTCTGGATTCGTAATTATATTTAAGGAGCACTGTGGGGACTTCTCTACTCCCAACTTCTTTTATTGGGGTAATGATATAATACATACTGCACAGTGGTTAAATGATGAAGTCCCTCGCACAGTGACATGACATATATGTCATATGGAATGACAATCATGACATTTATTTCTCTTCCCTGGGGGAATATATCAACACCATCAAAACAAAACAAGCTCATTGTACTTCACTGTCGAAGAGCGGCAAAATGCCTTTGCATAACATCACTAAATTGAATGGTCACAGAGTAACATTTCAGAATGAAAGAAAAAGTGTAGCACCAGAAAAAGAAACAAAACATATTTATTTAAAGTAACTCATTTTATTTCACATTTTACTCATAATAATAGTTTGCCCACATAATAGTTCTTGGATTTGTCATCATTTCTTTGGATTTAATTTTTTTCTGCTTCATATGGGCCTTTCACTAACTGTTTAACATATACTTATGAGTGACAACTCTCATACTTTGTTTTTCTGAAGAATCATTCTCATCCTTAAATGATAATTTAGTTGTAATATATTTTCCCATTGTCTATGGAGTACATCGCAGCTGTTGAAGAAAGACTTCTTTATTGTGCTTTTTAGGGAAAACATGTTTCCTTTTTTCAAAGATTCTTTTTTTTTAACTTTCTTTGACATTCTTATTTGTGTAACAGCATATTTAATTTCAGATTTGGGTCTTTAGTGAATCTTGAAAAATCTTCAATCAATATGTTATCAAATATTTCTTTTAATATTTAGTAATAGAATATATTAGCTTTTGTTTTTCTTCTGGGATTTAGTTTCGACTAAAGTTGAAAATCTCATGCTGTCTTCTAGATCTTTGAACTTCCTTGGTTTGTGAGTTTTTAAGTCTTAGAATTTCACTTTGGGCTACTTTCCTCATATTTACCTTATAGTTTACTAATCCTTTTATAGTTACATAATTATGCTGTTTATTACATTATTTTTTTTCAAATATGCCTATGTTTGGAGTACTTCCCTGTGTAAACCTATTGTATACACACTAGGCTAATTCATTATTTCAGGTTTTTGTATTAGCTTCTATTTCTTACATTCTAAATTTTTTTAATGTTTTATTTATTTTTGAGAGAGAGAGAGACCACGTGAGCAGAGGAAGGTCAGAGAGAGGGAGACATAGAATCTGAAGACAGGCTCCAGGCTCTGAGCTAGCTATGAGCCCAGAGCCTGACGCAGGGCTCCAACCATGAGATTATGACCTGGGACAAAGCCGGACGCCCAACCGACTGAGCCACTTAGGCGCCCCTATTTCTTACATTCTAATCACCCTCTCCAATACAGCTCTTTGCTCATTCATTATGAATAATTTCTTCATATTTTTGCCGGTTTGATGCTTCAGTTAGGATTCAACTCTGATACATCAACCATTGGAAAATCACATCCTTGGGTAACGAACATGAATTTTGCAGCTTTTTTAAAGCTTTGTTTTTGTCAAATGAGTCATACAATACCTAACCCAGAACAATATTTATGTTAACATGTAAATTTCATGATTTTCAGACTACATAAGTAAGGTAAATTTGAAATGAAAAGTTCTTCAAGTATTGGGGAGCCTGAGTGGCTCAGTCAGTTAAATACCCAACTCTTGACCTCGGTTCAGATCATGATCTCATGCGTTGGGTTCTGCGCTGACACAAGTTTGTAATATTGCCCCAAAAAAGCACCAGAGACTACTAGGGAGACTGAGTCACGCCTGCAAAAGCAAAGGGCTTTATTACGGGCTTAAGCTCGGGCTCACAGACTCCACCAGCCTGCTGGCCACGTGGAGAGAGAGCCCCGAACAAAGGCAGGGTAGGGCTTTTATGAATTTGGGAGGGGGAGTTACACGAAATGAGGACAGGGTGCCCCATGTAGGGCGTGACTAGGCTGGCCCCTGGAAAGGTCAAAGGTATCAGCCGGCCTCTCCCAATTGGGCGCTGCAGGAGTTGTCCCTCCTTAATGTGCGCCCTTTCATGCAGAGAAGCCAGCGCCTTCCCCTTTAAGTACAGGGGAAGGCTGAATCGGACCTGTGTCCTTACAACACCACAGTTCCTACTTGGGATTCTTTCTCTCCCTCTCTCTGCCTCTGCCCTGCTCTCTCTGTCTCTCTCTCAAAATAAATAAATGTAAAAAAAAAAAAAAAGAAAGGAACTTCTTCAAATATAATTTTCTTGACCATGAAATTACACATTCCTTCCTGAAAACAAGATAAATGGTACATATCTTTTAGTCTCTGTATCAACCAGAACCCTTGTAGAGAATATATGGTATATTCATATTGGGAGTTTTTAGAAGAGTTAAAAAATTATTTTTATTATGATTATTTATTTTTGAGAGAGAGTGTGTGAGTTGGGGATGTGTAGAGAGAGAGAGACACAGAATCTGAAGCAGCCTCTAGGCTCTGAGCTGTCAGCATAGAGCCTACTGCAGGGCTCAAACCCACAAGTGTTAGATCATGACCTGAGCCAAAGTCGGACGCTTAACTGACTGAGCTACCAAGGTACCCCTCATATTGGGATTTTTGAGAAGAATTAAAAAAGGATTGTTAGAAGATGTACATGGGCTGTAGGGAAATCGAAACTATAACACCTTGGGAATGGTAATAAGATGGCTGAGTGACTGAGGCTAAGTCTGAAGAATAAGACAGAGCCTTTTTGTAGAGTCTGGAAGCTGGTAAAACTGTATTGGCTTCAAATTCCAAGGGCCTCCTGACCCTACCTAAGGCAGCACCTGCATGTGACAAATGGAAAAGAAGAAGTGAGGGAATAACAAGAATTTGAATACAATTTTGAAAAAAATGAAAAAGCAAGGGAAATAAATATCCACACCTTTCTTCATTTTCTTTCTGTACCATCCTTTGGCAAACTCCAAGAAAAATCCAGAAGGCAAATGAGCCAGGTAATATCATTCCCACAATTCAGGATTACAGAGCCCAGCAATGGAGGGAAGGATGAGGGCTAGATCTTTGGGGATAACAGACCATTTTCAGCAGTTTCCCTGGTGCTCTTTTAGAGAGATCCTTTCATTAGGGGTGCATAGCCCTCTAATGTACCTTGATTTTATTGTGTCTTCCAACCATACTATTAACTGTTCTTCTCAAATCATTGTATGCACATTCTAGAGCAAGTTGCTGCAGAATTGAAAATGTAAGTATATTCCCCCTCAAGATGCACATTCACAAAAATGTAAACATGGAGCCCCTATATTTATTTACCTTTGTTTCTGGCACTTAGAGATTTCTCTATGTGTCTTGGTTGCTTGGTTATACATAAAAGTTATATTTTTATCCAGCACCTTTAGGAGGGATTCTGTTTTACTTCAGACTGCCTGTTCCTGGAATTTGAAGCCAAGAAAAACTTGGTGCAGAGATATGTATCCTGTTTTACATCCTGAAAAGCACAAGTAATCAACACTCATGCTGTTCAACATTGTGTGTTTTGGTGCATGTTTATTGTCAAATTGGTTCAACATAGGCAAACTCTCAGATCAGAAAAAGGCCCATTTCAGAACAGCAACAAGAAATGGTAGATGGTGTAATGCTAAATTTATTATTGGAAGAAATAAATCTCTCATGATGTTATGATGCACATGTAGTTGAGGTTTAACCATTCAAAGATGCAATTTCTTTAAAACAATAGCAGATAATAATGGGGATCTTAACAAAAAGAAGCAGTCAATAAATCTGGGGATATCCAATGTACTAAATTGGAACCATAAGAAGAGAATAATAACCTGGAATGGTTCAGATAATAGAGAATGTTTGGTGGAAAAAGAGATTAATGCAAGTTATAAAGAACATATATTATTGATTGAGGTATAATAGAGTCATATATTATCATTAATTGACCAAAATTTTATAAAAAATATACTACATGTCATTTAAATTATTTCTAGAATTTATCAATCCCAAAGCTGAATAAATGTCCTCATAACATTATAGATATATATGTGGTCTGTGTAATCTGCATGTATTTCAGCAAAGTTTATGATGGTGGACAAAAGCCAGTTATTATAAAATATTTTAGCAAGTATCTTAATAGGATTCATTACTTCTCCTGCATAGGTATGTGAGTTATATAGTCATAATGTTTTTTATTTAACTCAAAACAGCAATACTGAGCAAATAAGTGTATGGCATAATAATGGAATTCAGATGAACTACGGGTATCATATAGTGGGATGAGGTGCAAAAAGTGGAGAAGAGAATTAATTATTCAGATTTAGGTGGAAGAATTCTGAGACATTGGTGAAAATATTAACTGAAAATACATTCTGATATCCAAAATGTTGTCTGGAAAACCTAAACCTCAGAATACTGCCCCTTTAAGAATAAAGTAAATCCATACAGAGTCTTTCCCTTCCCTCATAGTAAAATTAAACTTGGGCTCCTTCACATAAAAAGAAGATTGCTCTAGATCAGAAACTTTACCAGTGTGACTAAAGTAGCAGGTTTTTAAGGGTAGCTCCCTCTGGGCACTGCTCAGGGGTGACCCAACTATTGGAACCCTTTAATTCATACAGTCCTTGGCACTTTCCTTTCAATTCTTTAAAAATATATTTTTTTACATTTATTTATTTTTGAGAGACAGAGAGAGAATAGGGGAGGGGCAGAGAGAGAAAGAGACACAGAATCTGAAGCAGGCTCCAGGCTCTGATCTAGGGGTCAGCACAGAGCCTGATACAGAGCTCAAATCCACAAACTGTGAGACCATGACCTGAGCCGAAGTTGGTCGCTCAGCCGACTGAGCCACCCAGGCGCCTTTCTTTCCTTTCCATTCTATATCCTTGATTAGCAGACTTCTGTTACCCAACCAGACCTTATCCTGGTCCTCCTGTTCTGGTTCTGTGAAAAGAACACTTCTAGATAAAACAAGTTTTTCTTCTGGACATAATGAAATTTAGAAAATGTTTTTGCTGCTCCATTTATATTATGGACCCTGAGCTAGATGTCGGAGATAAAACAGAGGAAAAAAAACAGATAACACACTTACTTTTGGAACTTAGAGTCTAATGGGAGACAGAGATTAGGTAGCTAATTATATTTATTCCCAACACGAGAGTTACAATGAAGGAAACCGAGAAGACTCTATAATACAATTAGAGGGGATGAGTTGGAGGTAAGTGCGGTCATTTAATTAGCCTGACACTGTAGGATGTTCATTAAAATACTTTCTGGTATGAACTGAAAAATTGGAAAAGGTAGTAAGGTGGTAAAGATGAATGGGTTATTGCATTTGTGATTGACAAGTGTGACCCTTTGATAATATTAATTAACCTGTATGACCCTGAATCCTTGTGCCCTCTGTCTACACTTGTCTATTTTTTTACTTTATAAATTTTTATTTCTTTGTAATATTTTTATTTTTGAGGTGTACAATTCTTTCTTAAAGGATAAATTTTTTAATGTTTATACCTTTATATTGAGAGAGGGGGAGACAGAGAAGGAGGGAGAGAGAGAATCTCAACAGACTCTACACTCGTTAGTGAGATCTTAATGTGGGGCTCAATCTCATAAACTGAGAGACCACCACCTGAGCCGAAAGCTGGAGTCAGACACCTAACTGGATGAGCCACCTAGTTGCTTCTATATTCTTATTTTTTTAGGGAGGGGGAAGGGCAGAGGGAGAGAGAGAAACTCACTGCAAAGCCTAATGCAGGCTCATTCTGACAAGCCTGTGATTGTGACCTGAGCTGAAATCGAGTCTGAACTCAACCGCCTGAGCCACCCAGGTGCCCACGAAAGCACTAGTCTATAAAGATGTGTGTAGTTGCTTTACTTGCATACAAAAGAATTCTTCCAGGTGCCCTCTGCAGAGGATTCCATGAAAGTGTTTGATTTTTAGTACAGCCACACCACCACACTCTCCAGACCATGAATTGTCACAGACTAAAACGTTCAGCTCCACCACAGAGAAATAAAAGTGGGATACGGTGGAATCAATTAGACGAAAGGATGGTACAGCATATAACGTTTTTAACTAAGATCGCTGCATGAAGGTTTATACTGAGATTGATGTAAATTGGCAAGTTAGTTACCAAAGGAAGGCATAAAACTGAGTGCGATTTACACTTAGAAGTTCTTGAACTGTAGATGAACATCACCTATGTCATAAGAAGGCGATGGGTTTTCACACTGATGCTGAAGGAACGAGGAATTTGCAAATTTAGCAGAAAAAAAGGTGCAAATTAGAATTGTCAATTTCACTCAACAAAGAGTTACTTTTTCAAAGCAGCAACCTTAACTATATTATTAAGTAATGATAGGAAAAGGCCTGGGTGTTTTGTTATTGGAGAACTACAGGAAACATGGCCTTTAATTATTTAGCAGCCCTAGAGGCTACCTCCAATGTTAAGATAAAAATAAACTTCTATCAGCTACAAGACTGAAATCTACAGAATGGGGAAACCGATCATACCTCTATTTCATTTGTTGCAAAATGTGTCTGGGAAATTATCTAAAGACTATTATAATCAGAACCTTGCTGCAGGGTGACTTTCCATGAGGTGACAAATTATACTTTCATGTTTCACATGGCAGCATACTACGGTTTAAAAGTGAGAGTTCCACAAAGGACTTGATTATTTTCTTTCCATCTTCTTCAGGGGAATTCTTAGCATGGGTTCTAAATAGGAATCAATGCAAGGTGCGTATGTGCAGATCCCATCTTCAGTATCCCAAGGATTTTGAAATACATTTCCAATGATTGCTTGCTGTTGTCTTTCATCATAAGGATATGAATTTGAGAAATAATTCAAGGCGAAAATGATGATTCTACTATAGAAACTCTCAAAAGAAGACAGACTCTGTAGACACTTGATTGCGTACTATCTGGTTTCTTCTCAAATCACAATGTACTACTAAAGTCAACATGTACCTAAAATTAGAGAAATTGAGTTCTGGTCTTCTGTTACTGAACAGCTATGTGGCTTCAGGCCAGGGTTTTGAAACAGAAATAATGTGTGCAAAGGCAAGCCACATATGTTATTTAAAATTCTCTAATTCTCTAAATCTTTATTTAACAAGTAAATGGTCATAGGTGAAAATAGTTTTAATAAAATAATGTATTTAAATCAATATATCTAAGATATTATCCTTTTAATGTGGAAGCAATGTAAAAATTATTCAGGATGACATGTTTTTTTTAACTATTTGAGATTCAGTGTGTATTTTATACTTAACAATAAATATTTCCTGATTCAGATTAGCCACATTTCAAGAGCTCAGTGGCCACCTGTGCCTACTACTAGCTATAGTATTACTCAGCTCTGAGTAAATCTCCAGTTCTCCAGGTTGCCATGTCTTAGTCAGAAATGACATGGAAAGAATTAACATTGTGGATATTTCCCAGAGCTGAATGGTTGAATAATCACGAATAAAAATATAACACTGAGAAAGAGCTATTAATATTTGAATGAACACTGAAACATGAAAGTGGGGTAGGAAATTTCAGATTGGTAGTTGACATAGAAATGTATTAAAAAGAAAATGAAATGGGGACTCAATCAGTAGAAACTGCCAGTGTTTTCTTTGGAATACATGGAAGGGACTGGGGACAGTTAACTTATAGAGAAAAATATCTTCTAATAATGATGGGGAACAGTGTTGCAGAGGAAGTTTAAGCTTATCTAAACTAACTGAGATAGATTTAAGACCAAAATATGGCCACGTATTTGTACATTAAGTAATTCAAAAGATATATGTTGTAGACCCACTATATAAACCCAATATACTGATTTCTGAGATGCAAAGACATGGATAATGTTAAAAGATAGATAGGTTTGGGGTGCTTGAATGGCTCAGTCGGTTAGGTCAGCTCAGATCATGATCTCACGGTTCTGGAGATCAAACCCTGCACTGTACTCTGCACTGACAGCACAGGTCCTGCTTGGGATTCTCTCTCTCTCCCTTTCTCTCCGTCCCTTCCCTCCTCTTCTCTCTTTCTTTCCTTCTCTCAAAATTAAGTAAATGAAAAAAATATTTAAAAAAAAGTAGTTTGAAAAATGGGGTAGGTAAAGTAGGTAGTTCTTCATTGTAGATGTTGCTCCAAAATGGACTGGAGGGTGACTTGAAACACATAGGATTATAGAGTTTTAAGTATCATATAAAAATATATAATATTGCCACTGTTAACAAGGATGAATTACATTCCCAAGAAATACCTGAAATTCAGGACAATTTTTTAAACAAATTTTTTTTAATTTTATGAATGAAGCCATTGGAGAAATTCCCAGGTGCATCCAAATTCAGATGAAGGGGGCTGGTTTAGAATGGTAAAGAAGACATTTGTGGCCATTTTTCCCTATAAGGCAATTGTCAAATAAGTAGGAGAGAGGCTGAGAAGGAAAACAAAATTCCAGACATTCAGATAATTAATTAGTATTTGCATAGTTCTGATAATAGAAAAGTAATGAATTCAAAGAAACTTTTTCTTTATTATATTTGGTGATAATATTTGATTTAAAATGTTTTAATTTCAGGGGTGCCTGGGTGGCTAAGTGTCCAGCTTCAGCTCAGGTCATGATCTCACAGTTTGTGGGTTTGAGCCCTGCATCAGGCTCTGTGCTAACAACTCAGAGCATGGAACCTGCTTCAGATTCTGTATCTCCCTCTCTCTGACCCTCCCCTGCTCGCGTTGTCTCTCTCTGTCTCTCAAAAATAAATAAAAAACCTAAAAAAAATTTTAATGTTCTAATTTTATTATTTTTTCCAGTTCTGTTGAGATATAATTGACACATACATTGTATTAAAGAGAAAACACAGAATTTGATATACATCATAAAAGAATTAACAGTTTAGTTAACATCAGACACTTCACATAGTTGCATTTTTTTTATTTTAGTGAAATAAACATTTACTTTAAGATCTATTCTCTTACTAACTTCCAAATATATAATATAGTATTGTTAAATATAGTCATCCTGCTGAACATTATATCCCCAGAACTTAATTACTTTGTGACCTGAAGTTTATTTTAGTTGCTTATAATTTCCATTTTCTCCTGGAAGCTACCCATCTCTTCACCCATGGTGTACATCCTTTCATTTATACCCTTTATCATTTACACTCACATTAACTGCTTTAAAGATTTTGTTAATTCCAGCTAGTGTGTCATTTCCATTTATTTCTACTGACTTTTTTCTTCCTAGTTATTGTTGTAACCCACCGAGAACTCACTCAAGCAAGAGTCAGATAAAGAGTTTTAGAGAGCTTTATTACAGATTATTTTATTTTGCCGAACAACTCCTCCCGAGTGGTGGAAGTACCCAGGGAGGGTGCCCCAGGCTGGAGCATGGGGTTTTTAAGGGTTTTGCGAGCACGTCATTTATTAGTCAGCCAATTACAGGTTATAGCATCTTATAGTAACCAGTAGTATCTTTACACATATGTATTACTTTTGGAGGGAACCTACCGGTTTTAGAGTTCTTTGTCTCCAATGAGGTTTGAAATGACCAATCACAGCACAAGGGGAGGGGGGAGCAAGCGGTTTTACAGAAGCAAGAACTTTCGCAATAAAAGGGGAGTGGTTACCTGATACAGAGTCCTGGGAAACAGATCTGGCAAGCAAGCAAGCATGTACGGAAGCAGATTGCGAACACAATGTGCTAGTCTTGTTTGTTCAAGACTCAAGGTTACAAAGTTGTTACATTTCTTTTCCCCCTTCTGCTAGTTTCTTGTTGTTGCTAGGGTTCACAAACATGTAAACTTTTCTGTTGCCTCGTCTCCCACTGTCTATTGTCCTAGTTCCCTGGTTAGGGTGGTCTCTAACAGTTACCATTATTTTTTAAAATGTCTTTACATAGCTAGTTTTTTTTTTTTTAATTTTATGCTGGGCATTATTATATGGTATATCAAACATTTGAATGTTGTTGCCTATCTTTATAGTGAGCTTGATTTAGTGTATAATTAACCTTAGTATGTCAAGGCTTGTTTTTTGGCTCTATTAAAGTGAGATTTTTTCCGGGATCTTACATTAAATGCTTAAGATGACTGGTGAGTACTCTCTAATCTTAAAGAATGTAACACCAGACTTTCATCACTATTTGTTCTCCGGAATATTGACATGTATCAGAACATTTTGTCAGCTCTTCTATGCCAGGCCTCAATAAACTTGACCTGGACATGCACATGTTTGTATTTAGGTGAAGATACAGATTTCTGGACTTCTTTCTCTATCCAACAAATGATACCTGTGTGAATACACCTAAACTTCAGTCTTTATTTCTTTCATGCTACAAAGTTATTGATTTGTGTTTGTGCTCCATTTCTCCATGTTATGAAAAGTGTCTCTGGGCATATATTCTGAAAGAATGTGGTACATATCTTGTGTAATAATCAATGCCTGAAAACTGCTTCATACATTTTGTAAAATATTAGGGTTTTTTTAAACAGGGGCATAAATCTTATATTTCTGAATTTGTCATGATCAGAAATCATCCTTATATAATTTTAATGTCTTTATATAATCTCTAGTCTATTCTTTTTCACTCTAGAAAGTTTTTCTCTCCCAATCCATAGATCCTATTACTTTTTAAATTTTTTTTCTGTTTTTTATTTATATTTGAGAGACAGAGAGAGACAGTGTGAGCAGGGGAGGGTCAGAGAGAGAGGGAGACACAGAATCTGAAGCAGGCTCCAGGCTCTGAGCTAGCTGTCAGCACAGAGTCTGATGCGGGGCTCAAACCCACGAACTGTGAGATCATGAGTTGAGCCAAAGTCGGACCCTCAACCGACTGAGCCACCCAGGCGCCCCTCTATTAGTTTTTAATAAATGCAGAAGATACTTAAGACCTTCCCTTTAACTTTATGAAGTGAAGAGAACTGGAAACAAGGTCAAAGGAAAGAAAGTCCCTTCACAGATAGTGATTTTAAAAATCAGCTATATTTGTTATGAAACAATATAAATTTCCCATATTTATCAGAAATATAGATTGAGAAAAATTATGAGTTTTGTGTAGAACTCAACTGACTAGATCCTACTAATATTTCCTGTCCTATTATGGTGCTATTCTGTCATTTACACAAATTTATTTGAATTGACATTTTCTAGCTGTGGATATCTATATACTCATATCTACATCCATATCTATATTCTATTATTACTCCTTTTATAATTCATTTTTGTAGCCATAGTTTTACTTTATTTCATGGCAACTCTGATCATGTAATGATCTCCAACAATCTCACTCAATCATTTTCTCTCTTCTCTTCGTTTCTAACCTTATATTTTACTGTCAATTTTCTTTTAATAGGTTTAGAAATATCAGACTAAGTTTTACAAGTTTCCTAGTGTTGAGAAAATAACTCTTGAGTCTGCATGAGTTGTAAAAGGAGTATGGAGAGTCACACAGAGGCTCACTTCACTTTCTGCCTAGATTATTCCTCTCAAAAAGAAAAAAATAAGTAAGAAGAGTAAACAAAATGAAATATAATTATTAATGTCATAGCCTCTGTCTATGGAGGCTATGATACTAGTTTCATCAAATTGTAATGTTGGGTAGAATCAAAATGTTTCTGTAGACAAATAAATTTGTTCTGTTATTTCTCTTGTTGCTACATTGTTTGACCTCCTAATATAAAAGAAAATTGCTTATAAAATATGCTTACCAGTGACCTATGATGACTGTTCGTTACTACGTTATACTTTATTACAAGGTTGTGCATTGGTGTATATCTTCAAAAGATAGTCCCCAAATAGGGATATCTGAGATATTGGACTGTAATTTTTCTTGTTTACCTGACTTTTCTAGTGTAAGAATCTCATCTTCAAAAGGTTGTAATAAACTGTTATATGAATAGATCTCCAAGAGGGGCTTCATACACTTTGAGCAGTGGAAGAGATATGGTAGGTGAAGTTGTAGAATGGATTTTTCTAGGTTTATGGCCTGACATCTGGTATAAAGTTTTAGAGGGTATTTCATTAAATTGTTCAATTTCAGCAACATAATATAAAAGAAACTATACTGGAAGACAAAATGCTATACTGAACATCCTTTTCCCAATAGTTCCTGGATTAGTATCATTTTTATCATTGTAAAATATAATTAAATTTACAACCTATGATATCCGTTCATAATCTTTGTATTCTGGACAATTTATTTATAATAGGACAAGTTTCTAATGCCGTTTTATAAAACAGACTTTAAAGAAATATTTTATTTAAACAAACTTATTCTTTAATTTATCCTGGATAATCTTGTTGCACTAGAATATGGTTTTTCACAGTTCTAATAAAATCTTTCTGAGGTTCAATATTCCTGGACAAATCACTTTAAAAAACAGTGTTATCACATATCAACCTGAAAAACCATCCCAACTTGACTAGGATCCACATTTTCACTTCTCTTGCCCATGTCTCAGTAAGTGTGTTAGTAATATTCAATTTTACACTGCAAATTATGGTTCTTTATTTGTTTTTTAGAGATGGGGGCAGAGAGAGAGGGAGAGAGACAGAGAAAGAGAGAGAGTATAAGGAAGGGAGAGGCAGAGAGAGAAAATATTAAACAGGCTCCATGCTCAGGGTGGAGTCCTACACTGGACTCGATCTTATGACCCTGAAATCATGACCTGGGCTCAAATCAAGAATTGGTGTGCCTAGATTTTTTTAAGTAAACATGTTTTGAGATGCTGGTAGATTCACATGCAGTTGTAAAAAAAACAATAGAGATTTTAGAATCTATTTTTAAATTTCCCCTAATATTAATACCGCAATGGTAAAACCAGAGTACAATTAGAATATTGATAATGATAGTGTCAATATGCAAAATAGTTCCATCACCAAACCAATCTCTTGTGCTGCCATTTTTAGCCATAACTGTCATACCTGCCAGGTCCACTTCCAATGTCCATTCCTAAATGGAGGAAATCACTTATGTGTTGTGTATGTGTGTGTATACACACATAAAATTAAGTATATATTTATTATATATAATTAAATATACTTATATATTTAATTAAATAAATATTTAATTTTATCAATTCAATAATTTTAGATAAATGATAAAGTAAATAATCTTTTGAAATGTTTTTTTTCATTTAACATGTTTCTCAGGATATTCATTCAAGTCATGGTGTGCATCAGTATTTCTTATTTTTTTAATAGTTTATTGTCAAATTGGTTTCCATACAACACCCAGTGCTCTTCCCCACAAGTGCCCTCCTCCATCACCACCATCTCTTTTCCTCCCTCCCTCTTCCCCTTCAACCCTCAGTTTGTCTTCAGTATTCAATAGTCTCTCATGTTTTGCGTCCCTCTCTCTCCCCAACTCTTTTCTACTTCCCCTCCCCCTGGTCCTCCATTAGGTTTCTCCTGGTCTCCTGTTAGACCTATGAGTGCAAACATATCGTATCTGTCCTTCTCCGCCTGACTTATTTCGTTTAGCACAACACCCTCGAGGTTCATCCACTTTCCTACAAATGGCCATATTTCATTCTTTTTCATTGCCATGTAATACCCCATTGTATATACACATATATATATATATACCACATCTTCTTAATCCATTCATCAGGTGATGGACATTTCAGCTCTTTCCATGTTTTGGCTATTGTTGACATTGCTGCTATGAACATTGGGGTACATGTGCTCCTATGCATCAACACTTCTGTATCTCTTGTGTAAATCCCTAGCAGTGCTATTGCTGGGTCATAAGGAAGTTCTATGGATAGTTTTTTGAGGAACCTCCACACTATTTTCCAGAGCGGCTGCACCAGTTTACATTCCCACCAACAGTGTAGGAGGGTGCCCGTCTCTCCACACCCTCGCCAGCATCTCTAGTCTCTTGATTTGTTCGTTTTAGACACTCTGACTGGCGTGAGGTGGTATCTCAGTATGGTTTTGATTTGTATTTCCCTGATGATGAGTGATGTTGAGCATCGTTTCATGTGCCTGTAGGCCATCTGGATGTCCTCTTTGGAGAAGTGTCTGTTTATGTCTTCTGCCCATTTCTTCACTGGGTTATTTGTTTTGTGGGTGTGGAGTTTGATGAGTTTCTTGTAGATTTTGGATACTAGCCCTTTATCTAATATGTCATTTGCAACTATCTTTTCTCATCAGTATTTCATATATTTCATTATTATTTTTTTAATTACTATGTAGTATGTTTAACCATTCCCTCATTAAAGGCATCTGGGTTGGGGCGCCTGGGTGGCTCAGTCGGTTAAGCGTCTGACTTCAGTTCAGATCATGATCTTGCAGTTTATGAGTTCGAGCCCCACATCGGGATCTGTGCTGACAGCTCAGAGCCTGGAGCCTGCTGCGGATTCTGTGTCTCTCTTTCTCTCTGCCCCTCCCATGTTCACGCTCTGTCTCTCTCTGTCTGTCAATAATAAATAAATGTTTAAAAAACCTTAAAAAAAAGGCAGCTGGGTTGTAACCAGTTTTGGCTACTACAAATCAAGCTTATATAAACATTCAAGTAGAAATTTTACATGAACAGATGTTTTCATGTCTCTGGGGTAAATACCCTAGAGTAAAATTCCTGGGACATGACATGCTATAGTTGCATGTTTAGTTTTAAAAGACCATGGAAGGAAAAAAAAGAGGAAAAATAAGAGAATCTGGGAAACATTTCCCAGTGCGACTAGACCATTCTATCCACTCGCCTGCATTGTATGTATAATCCAGTTTCTCCACATTCTCAGCCACCTTTTCGTGTTGTCACTATTTTTTTATTTTAGTCATTCTGATGGGTGTATATTAATACCTCATTGTGGTTTTAATTTGCATTTTCCTAATGGCTAATAATATTGAACATCTTTTCATGAGCTAATTTGCCATCTGTATATCCTACTTAGTGAAATATATCTGCATGCCCTTTGCCTACTTTTAAATTGGATTGTTTGAATTTTCACTGTTGAGTTTTGAGACTCATTTATATATTCTACATGAGGTTTCGTTACCAGGTACGTGGTTTGTCGCTATTTCCTCCCAGTGCATATCTTGTATTTTCATCTCTTAACAGTGTTTGTGGCAGAGAAAAATATTTTCTTTTTCATGAGACGAATTTATCAATTTTTCCTTCTTACAGATTATGCTTTGGGTTTCAAGTCTAAGAATTCTATGCCTAGTCCTAGGTATCAAAGATAATATTACATTTTTTTCTAAAAGTTTTCTAGTATTATGTATTACATTTAACTGTGATTTCCTTATATTAATTTTTCTATAAGCAATGTAGTTTAGATTGAGGTTCATTATTTTCCTCATGGATGTTCAATTACTCCAGCACTATTTTTGAAAAAAACATCTTTCCACCATTGAATTGCTTTTGCAACCTTGTAAAAAGTTATTTAAACTAATTTGTGCAGATTTATTTGGGGGCACTCTATTTCATTTATTTTATCTAGGTGTCTATACTTCTATAAACACTACACTGTTTTGATTACTGTAACTTTATAATAAGGTTAATATTTGGTTCAGTTATTTACTTTATTCTTCTTTTTAAAGGTAGTTTTAAAGCTTCAAAGGTGCGTGACTTTTCATATTAATTTTAGAATAACACTGTGAATACAAAAAAAAAAATCCTTGCTTGAGTTTTCATAGAAATCTTATTGAACCTCTACCTCCATTTAAGGAGAACTGAATGTGAGACAGGAAACCATCAAAACCTTCCAGGAGAAAGTAGGAAAAAACCTCCTAGATTTCCACCGCAGCAATTTCCTACTTGGCACATCCCAAAGGCAAGGGAAATGAAAGCAAAAATGAACTCTTGGGACTTCATCAAGATAAAAAGCTTCTGCACTGCAAAGGAAACAATCAAGAAAACTAATAGGCAACTGACAGAATGAGAAAAGAAAGTTGCAAATGACATGTCAGATAAAGGGCTACTATCGAAAATATACAAGGAACTCACCAAACTCCACACCCACAAAACAAATAACCCAGTGAAGAAATGGGCAGAAGACATGAACCGACACTTCTCCAAAGAGGACATCCAGATGGCCTACAGGCACATGAAACGATGCTCAACATCACTCATCATCAGGGAAACACGAATCAAAACCACACTGAGATACCACCTCACACCAGTCAGAGTGACTAAAATGAACAAATCAAGAGACTAGAGATGCTGTCGAGGGTGTGGAGAGACGGACACCCTCCTACACTGTTGGTGGGAATGTAAACTGGTGCAGCTGCTCTAGAAAACAGTGTGGAGGTTCCTCAAAAAACTATCCATAGAACTCCCTTATGACCCAGCAATAGCCCTGCTAGGGATTTACCCAAGAGATACAGAAGTGTTGATGCATAGGAGCACATGTACCCCAATGTTCATAGCAGCACTGTCAACAATAGCCAAAACATGGAAAAAGCCTAAATGTCCATCACCTGATGAGTGGATCAAGAAGATGTGGTATATATACACAATGGAGTACTACATGGCAATGAGAGGGAATGACATATGGCCATTTGTAGGAAAGTGGATGGATCTCGAGGGTGTCATGCTAAGCGAAATAAGCCAGGCAGAGAAGGACAGATACCATATGTTTGCACTCATAGGTCTAACAAGAAAACGGGAGAAACCTAATAGAGGACCAAGGGGAGGGGAAGAGGGAAAGAGAGTTGGGGAGAGTGAGGGACAAAACTTGAGAGACTATTGAATGCTGTAAATGAACTGAGGGTTGAAGGGAAAGGGGGAGGAGGGAAAAGAGGTGGTGGTGATGGAGGACGGCACTTGTGGGGAAGAGCACTGGGTGTTGTATGGAAATCAATTTGACAATAAAATATTTTAAAAAATAATAAAATTTAAAAAAATAATGAAGTGCTTCTGGAAAGGAAAAAAAAAAGGTGAACTGATATATCTTTACTATATTGAGTTTTTCAGTTCATGTAACCCCATTTTCTTAAGTCTTATTTGATTTTTTTAAGAATCAGCATTTTGTAGTTTTTACCAACAGACCCTATATATATTTTCTACAGTGCCTATGAAAGTATTTGATATTCTTTGGTGTGATTGTGCTTTTAATTTTGTTTCTTCCAGGTCATTGTTACTGGAATTTTCTATAAAGAGAATGTGGTTTTCTGCAAACAAAAATACCTTTATTATGTTCAACTCTGCCTTTTACTTATATTTCTTGCTTTATTGAATGATTAGAAATTACAGTACTAGATCAGCTGTAAGTGAAATAGTGAGAGTGGACAGTCGTTCACTATTAAGTTTAATATAAGCTGGATGCTTTTGGTGTGTATGCACTTTATTATGCTGTCTTATTTTCCCTCTATTCTATTTTTATAAGAGACTTTTTTTTGAGAGAAAGAGAGAGAGAGAGAATGCAAGGGGGGAAGAGAAAGAGAAAATGTTAAGTAAGCTCCACACTCAGGGTGCAGCCTTATGTGGGGCTTGTCCTCACAATGATCATGACCAGAGCCGAAGTCAAGAGTCAGACAGACACACAATCAACTGAACCACATAGTGCTCTTATGAGAGATTTTATAATGAATGTGCTGGGTTTTGATAAATGTTTTTATGGATCAATTGGTATAATCATATGATTTTTCTTTTTTAAAATATTGCTGTGCATTATCTTGATTGGCTTTCAAGTACTGAACCAGACATGCACACCTTGAGTTAATCCCATTTAGTTATACTATACAAATGTATTCATTGTTGGGTTGAGTTTTTAAAATATCATTTTATTTTTACATCAAAATTCATAATATTTAGTATTTCTTTCATCTTTTATTTTCTTCCGTTTCTTATTGTTTTGCACTATCTTTATCTGATTTTGTTGTTAGGATAAGTTTAGCTTCCTAAAATATATTGGGAAGTCTTCTACTTTCTGGAAGAGATTCTGTAAATTAAATATTAATTCTACTTTAAATCTTTGGTAACATTCTTTAGTAAAATCATGTCGGGCTGGGGATTTATTTTTTGAAAGTTTGAAATTATGAATTCAATTGTATTATTACATCTTGGTTGGATATTCTTAACGTGTTTTTTGAAGAATTTGTCTATTTTTTGTAGTTATCAAACTGATGAAAATAAACGTATTTTTAGTATTCTTTTATTACCTTTTAGCAATAGCTGTATAATCTACACTGATAGTTCCTGTTTCACTCATGATACTGGTAATTTGTGTCTTCTTTTTATACTTGTCAGTAAGAAGGGGTTATTGATTTTATTGAAATTTTTTATGTACTTTGTTTTGTTTTATTGACTCTTTCTCTTTTTTCCTAATTCTGTTTTTATTGATTTATTCTTTCTTCTATTTGCTTTAAGGGTATTTTGCTAAAGATTTCTGTTGTTGTTTTATCTATCTACGTGTTTAGATTATTGATTTAAGACAGTTCTTCTAGTTTACCTTTAATAACGTTAATACATGACCATAAGTTTTTTCTTTATTACTGTTTTAGTTATGTCTCACATATATTGACATGTTGGACTTCCTTTATGTATATATTTGGCTATACAGTTATGCTATATATCTTATGTTTAATAAGTATGGATATAGTACTATTATTTTTTATTTTTATATTTGATATGTGTTTTTGATATCTGGTTGCAAAAGAGTTCCTAAATCCTGATTCCTTTTAATGAGATATCATATATATAGCCTGCAACCTGGATTCAGCCAGTTCTCACTGTAAACAGAATTAGTCATTGTTTTCATGCTGAAACATAGAATTAAGAAATATGAATTTTGGTTTTATTTCTTTTAACGTTTTGAACCCATTCACCCATTTATTCCACCCCATAAACCCTACTTCTGGCAACCACCAACTGGGTTTTTTTTTGTATCTATGAGTTTGAATTATTTATTTTAGATTATACATATAAGAGACATCATACAGTGTTCAACTTTGTCTATGTACTTATTTCACTTAGCTTAATGCTCTCTAACTCCATCCATGTTGTCACAAACATCAAGATTTCATTCTTTTTATGATTGAGTAATAGTCTATTTTATATATATTATATATAATATACATAAATAGATATCTATCTGTCTATCTACCTACATGTCTGTCTATCTATCTATCTATCTATCTATCTATAAATCTATCATCTGTATATTCATATCACAATTTCTTCATTTTTTTATCCACTAATGGACACTTAACGTTGTTTCCATATTTGGGCTATTATAAATGATGCTTCAATGAACATGGGCTTTCATATATCTGTTTAAAGTTTGTGTTTTTGATTTCTTTTTTTTTATGTTTTTAAATGTTTTTATTTATTTTGAGACAAAGAGAGACAGAGCATGAGCAGGGGAGGAGCAGAGAGAGAGAGGGAGACACAGAATCAAAAGCAGGCTCCAGGCTCTGAGCTAGCTGTCAGCACAAAGTCCCATGTGAGGCTCCAACCTACGAACGTGAGATCATGACCTGAGTCGAAGTTGGAGGCTTAGCCGACTGAGCCACCCAGGTGCCCCTGTGTTTTTTATTTCTATGGATAAATACCCAGAAATGAAATTTGTGGATCATATTATAATTCTATTTTTCATCTTTAAGGTCTTAATCCATTTTGAGTTAATTTTTGTGTATGATATGATATTGGGGTCCAAAATCACTTTTGTATATGGCTGTCCAATTTTTCCAAAACCATTTATTGGAGAGAACATACTTTAACCATTTTTTATTCTTGGATCTTTCATTGCAAATTAGGTTTACTTCTGGGTTTTCTAAATTTTTCAATGATCTATGTCTCTGTTTTTTATGTGAACACCATACTGTTTTGATTACTATAGCCTTTTAATAGAGTTTGAAATCAGAGAACATAATTTCTCCACCCTTATTCTTTCTCAAAATTACTTTGGCAATTACTTTTGTGGTTACATACAAATGTTATTATTGTTCTATTTCTGTGAAAAATATCACTAGAACTTTGATAGGGATTACATTGAATCTGAATATTTCTTTGAGTAATATGGATATTAATAATCATATCATGGATAGTAATAATGATATTAATTCTTTTAATCCATGAGCATGGAATATCTTTCCATTTATTTCTATCTCTCTCAATTTATTTCCATAATGTCTTATTCTTTTCAGTATATACGACTTTCACCTTCTTGGTGAAATTTTAGATACTTTATTCTTCTTTGATGCAATGATAAATGGGATTGTTTTCTTAATTTCTCTCTGAAAGTTTATTTTCAGTGTCTATTTTCAGCATCATTTTCAGTGTTATTCTCTCTTTTATTCATTCTTTTTTTTTCCTATTTACTGCTGTGATTAAATTCCCCTGCCTTGTTTTGGGTTCACCGATCATTTCTGTTGCATCATACATTGGCTATTGAATTCCTCTAGTTAATATTTTAGTTCGGGCATTTTTCTTTTACCTCTGTGATTTCTGCTTGGTACTTTCTTATATTTTCCATCCTTTGTTGAAGTTCTCACTGTATTTACTCATTCTTCTTCCCCGTTCAATGAACATCTTTATGATAACGGCATCGAATTATTATCAAATGGCTTATCTATTTAATTAATTTTTTTTAATTTTTTCTCATTCTTTCATTTGGAATGTAGTCTTATGGTTTTTTATTTTCATTTTGCTTGTCTCTTTTAGTTTCTATGTCAACCAGATGAAGATGAAACAGGTACTTTCTCCAGTCTTGAAAGAGTGGTCCCATGTGAATAAACACTGCCATTCAACCCTTTCCTTAGCTCATGTGTCTCACACTTTGGTGCTTCTCTAAGCAGCCTATTACATTTTAATAGCTCGCAGTAGTTAATTGAGTTCCAAGATCTATCAGTATTTTACAAGGGAGATTTCAGCACCTTCAATCAGACTTATTGGAAGTCAGACCTTTATTCAGCAGCTTTTAGAAACATGCAAATACATACAGTCCCATGGAACCACAAATGTAATTTCCACTGGCCATCAGGTCTAAGTGATCTGAATATATCCCCTTGGAACCAGTTGCAAAAGTCAGGGCTGCAGTTGTGTATATAAGCAATTTTCTGGGAGATAGCAGTGAGCTGGTGCAAGGCAAACAGAGAGCACCCAAATGGTGTCCATACCCTACATTCTTTGAGAGACGCTCTATAGATTACCAAATGCATGCCAAGCCTGAAGTCTGCTCCTCAGCTTAAGCTCCAAGACAAAAGGAAAGACCTCCTTCACAGAAAGATCGGGTGATTTGCCCTAGTCTGATCCTTGTGTAGTGCTCACGGGGTGTTAGCCCGCCAAGAACTATCTCTGTAATCATGATAGTCCCATGGAAGCCAGGAATGCAAGTCCCCCTGGACACCAGATCATGAGGCATCCACCAGGCTGCAGCTATAGAAACTGGGACACTAGATATAAAAATTAGGGCATCAGTTGCTTGTAGAGCTCCCTAATGGGCAACACTGGCCCTCTGGAGCATGGCAGTGGGAGAACACAAAAGATTGTTCTAGACTTTTGAAGTCTGGAAAGGATTAGTCAATCTCTGGGTGTCTGTTTAATTAGATGTTTATCCTGAAGGAAAGCCAGAAAGCAGGAAAAAGAAAGAAGGAAGGAAGGAAGGAAGGAAGGAAGGAAGGAAGGAAGGAAGGAAGGAAAGAAGGAAGGAAAGAAAAGAAAGAGAAAGAAGGAAAGAAAGAAAGAAAGAAAGAAAGAAAGAAAGAAAGAAAGAAAGAAAGAAAGAAAGAAAGAAAGAAAAAGAAAAAGGAAAGAAAAGAAAGAAGGAAGGAAGGAAGGAAGGAAGGAAGGAAGGAAGGAAGGAAGGAAGGAAGGAGATCCCTTAGGCCACAGGCATGGTAATTTCCTTCATAGAAAATTCAAGATCCTGAATTTACTGCTTCTTGATCTGCCTTGGAAGCAGTAGCTGTTTAGAAACTCTCTGTTGGTTACATCCTGTGGTACCCACAATCCTGGGGGACTTCGCTGGCCACCAGACTCAGGTGATGTCCTGCTGCTAAGCAGAGCCACAAAAACGAGGCATGAGGCAAAGGTAGAAGATCTCTCTGGGAGAGTGAGTGATACTGGTTCCAATGGAACCTGGAACAGAGTCTCTCCTGGTCTCCAGAGCCAGGCAATGAAGATGCATTCCCTGGGAAGCAGCCACAAAAATCAGAGCACCAGATGTCTGTGAAAACTCCCTTCCAGGAGATATCAATGCTCTGGAAAAGAGCTAAGGGTGAGCATGAAGATGGTAACTGCCAGTCTCCATCCCTGGAGAGTATGTTAGCAGGCTTGTATGTTAAATTAGATACTTGCCCCTCAGGATTGCATTTTAATATAAGCCAGTGAACACCCTTCACTTTGAATCTGGGCCTGACCAGCTGCTTAGGAGTTGGGCCCTGGGGAACGTGATTCTGAACGCATGAGGTTCATAAGTTATTTTTCAGATTGCTACTGTCTGTTGAGACAGAGACTTCTTGATTTTTAAAATTAGATGTTTGGGACACTCATCTCTCAGGTGAAGGTCTTAAAAGTTGGATTGCCCAATATGAAGTTTAAATTCATCACTCCTCTTTGAGAAGCTCTAGGATTTGAAATTTCCTCCTGATTGTGAATTACTGTACTGGGGTGAGTTTATGGTGAGTTTGAGTCCTAGCCTCTCTTACCTGCTTCAGTAGGCTTGTTTCTCATTTGCCTAACGTGAAATCATTATTCAGCCAGGCTTTAGGGTTTTTGTTTGTTTGTTTTTTGGTTTTGTTTTGTTTTGTTTTTGTTTTTACAGAGGAAAATTTCCATATGTAGCTGTAGACTATTTTCAAGGAGATGAGTTCAGGATCTTCCTACATCATTATCTTGAACCTGTGTTTTCATTTCATTCCCCTTATGATTTAATATCTGAATCATGGATGTCTATGAGTGTGTTATTTAATTTCTGCATATTTAGAGATTTTCTTGTTGTTTTTCTGTCACTTATTCCTCGTTTTATTCCATCATGATCAGAAAATGTAGTCTTTACTAGTTCAATGATTTTAAACATATTGAGGTTTATTTTATATCCCTGGATATGGTCTACCTTGGTAAGTGTTCCACATGTACTATTGTTGGATGGAGTGTGTGATATATCTTTAATTAGATACTATTGTTTTATTTTGTTTTTTAGATCTTTAATAGTTTTCTGTCTAATAATTTTATCAAAAAGTTATTGATGTCTTCAATTATAACTGTGTAGCTTCTTATTCTTCCTTCCACTTTTATCTTTAGTTTTTTTCTCTACTATATATTTAGGCTATCTTTTTTGGGTACACATTTAGAATCATTATATCTTTTGGATGAAATCTTGTTTTTATCATTCTTTTGTTCTTTGGAAGTCTAGAAATTACTTAGTGCAACTTTTACATGATTACATGTTACTATAGACATCCCTGCATTTTTGAAAATATTGTCACATAATATAACTTTTCTTATCCACTTACCTTTATTCTACCTATTTTGTTGAATTTAAAGTGAGTTTCTGGGGACCTGGGTGGCTTGGTCAGTTGAGTGACTGACTCAATTTCGGCTCAGGTCATGATTTCATGGTTTCATGAGTTGGAGCCCCACATTGGGCTCTATGTGCTGACTGAGAGCAGAGCCTGCTTGGGACTCTCCCTCTCTCCCTTTTTCTCTGCTCCTGCCCTGCTTATGCCCTCTCTGTCTCTCTTGAAATAACTACATAACTTAAAAAATAAATAAAGTGAGTTTCTTTTAAACAGCATATATTTGTAGCTATTTTTAAAAATTATTTTGCCAGTATCTTCCTTTTAAATGCTGTATTTAGATCATTTAAATTTAAGGTAATTATTGGTATTCTTAAGGATTTTATCTGTGTTAATTTTCTGTCCTTCCTTCTTTCTTTCTGTTTCTTTTAAATCTTTTTATTGATTACCTAATGTTTACGATTTTATCTTGATTTATTTATACTATTTACGAGTGTGTCAGTGTTTTAGTTCCTGATAGGTCGCTGCCAGTGATACAATGTCCCTATGTGACCTTAAAGCCATTTTGATTGTATTGTGGCAAATTTTCTTCTCTCTGGGTCTGTTTACAACTCACAGTGTTAAATATCACTGCCTTCAATACCAAATTGTTTTATCAACTTTGGGTCAATCATCACATATGATTTACCAAGCTCATTAAGAGAAGGCTTGTCTAATATGACACTCCATATTTCTGTATCCTGTTCTTTCTTCTTTACCATTATTCCAATATTTTCTCTTTTATCATTTCTTTTAGTAGTTCTCTTTTAGTGACATATTATTTTGGCTATACTTTACTGGGCACTATCTTTATTTCTTCTTCTTTCCCGAGGGAAAGTCTTGTCAGATTTACTTAATGTGATTGTCATTTCTTTATTTTCAGCACCTAAAAGACATGCCACTTCCTTCTGACCTCCATGGTTTCAGAGGAGAAAACTGTAATAAATTGAATTGATGTTCCTTAACAGGTCATACATTATTTATCTCTGGCTTCTTTTTGTGGGTTCTTTTATGTGTACAGCTTTCAGAATTTTAAAGTTTTAAAAAAATTTATGTCTTTATTTTATTTTGAGAGACAGAGACAGAAAGTGAGTGGGGGAGGGGCGGAGAGAAGGAGACACAGAATTTGAAGCAGACTCCAGGCTCTGAGCTGTCAGCACAGAGCCCAACGCAGGGCTCAAACCCACAGTCTGTGAGATCATGACCTGAGCCAAAGTCTAACTGATTGTCTCCACCTAGGTGCCCCATATTTGGGTTTTTATATTAATAAGTTCCAGGCACTATTTACATTTTAGGGTGCAATCACTCTGTTTAGGCTTAGAACACAATTTCTGGACTTTTTTTGTGGGCTGTTTCCTATGACATTCTAATTTTCAGAGAAATTTCCGTGCAGTTTGGTGTGTTCACTTTATCTCATGCAACTAGTGTTCCTGCTAACTTCTACTAATGCTACTTGAAGAGACACTGCCTCATGTCCTCTAATGAAAGAGGGGAATTTCTAGCCCAAATGCCAATGATAGCTTCCTAGATAGTTTTTGTTGTGGTGGTGGTGGTGAAATCTTCATTCTCATAGCTATCTGGATGTCCTGGATGTCTCTGCGGGGTAGAGGGGTTTTATGCCTGCAATGACAGAGACTCTGTAAACTGGGTGCTGGTGGTGACATCCTCGTTGCTCGTTATTCTCAGCTGTGTAGTTTCCCTAGGTGTGGGAAGAGAGTCTTAGTCCTGTCTGTGAAAGAGAGCACATTCGACTTGTTTTCAGTTATTGTTAGTGTGGTTTCCAATGTATCACCCTTAATTTTTTGTGGGACTCACTTTGCATGGAAGGCACTCCTTGTCTAATGGCAGTGAGAATATTTCTATCTGGATTGTCTTGATTGCTCAGTTGGGAGTCACCAAACCCCAGGCCTTTGTCAACTTTCTCTGTTGGGTGTGATGGTGGTTAAGACACATGAACGCTATGTTGTTCCTTCAGTTGAAGGGCTTTCTTTATTTTTCACCTTTTATATTTCCCCTTTGGTTGTCTCTGGCATTATTTCCAGGGTTTATAATTGGGGAGAAGCAGGAAGAGATCAGTCTATTCCATCTTGACTGTGCTGGAAGATCCTGTGACATATATAGTTGAGGGTTCTTTCTCAAGGATTTAGTAAAATGCAATTCTTTAAAAGTAATCACTTTTTCATCCAGATATTTGATATGCATTTTAACCTGTTCTCAGGGGATCGAATAGCTTTATGTTCACAGTCCTGTTCCCCTGTGTGAGGACTGGTTGGATATTTAAGTTTTCTAAGAAAACATCATCACATTTTAAAATTCACCAGTTTATTCATTCTTATCTTGAACTCACACACATTCCAATTACCTGAACATATTCTGATGTATTTTCTAAATCTAAGGATATGTATTCTTTCCCCTTTCATGAAGCTTTTTAGAGACGATCAAAAAAAAAAAAAGGAAAAGCATTTCTGTTTTCAAAAAAGATATTGTTTTGATTTTGTTATTTAGTTTCTTTTTTCCATCTTAAAGGAATAATTTAGATGAATGGGCTGCATATTATAAACTGTTTGGTAGTTACCTGCATACATTTTGGCAGTATAATAATAAATGCAACTATAGTATATTTATTTGTTTAATCTAACATAGAATACTAAAATAAAAATTGAGCAGAAAACATCTTTTCTCTTTGGAAACAGAGGAAAAGGAGATATAAATTGATGATCATATTGAATTAGTAATATTGAGCACTGCAGTTATTCTATGTTGTCTTAATAATGTTAATTAGTAGGGATAGGACGACTGAGGAAAATGACAAATTTTAAATGGTCAATATATCATACACAATTGAAGTCTAGAAAGAGTAGAAAGGAGATTCTTGTTATAATGGTAGGAACTGAAGACTAGAAGCCAAGTAATACTAATTTTTGTACTGGATGTCAAAATCCCTGAAGGACTTTAGGCATCTCACTGATATTTAAGAGTGAACAAAAATTTTAATAGTGTTTACCCATCATACCTTTAAGATTGGTATCTTTAATCAGATACTATTGAAAGACACTATACACAAAGCAAATGAGATATTACTATTAATATATTTCCTATTAGTTCTATCAGTTTTTATCAGTTACTGCTTCTTGTGTTTTGATATTCTGTTTTACACATTTAGGATCGCTATATTTTTGTGGGGTTTTTGTTTGTTTGTTTTCCTTTTGTTGTTTGATGTTTTATGAGTAATCGCCCCTTTATATTATGCAATGCTCAAATTTATCTCCGATGCCTTGATCTGAATTAAACTTCATCTGAAATTAATATAGACACTTTAGCTTTCTTTTGATTTGGGTTAGCATGGCACATACTTCCCCACCTCCTTATTTTTAATTTATCTCATTCTTTATATTACATTTGGTTTTATTTATTCCTTTTCTAATGATTTCTCTAGTTTATGTAGACCCAAGTTTCTGACATATGTATCATTTTCTTCTGCCTGATGATCTTTTCACATTTTTTCAGAGCTTGCCTGACCATGATAAATCCTCTCAGGTTTTTTTTTTGTTTGTTTGTTTGATAAAATATTTCTTTTGCCTTCACTTTACAAGGATCTATCTATCTATCTATCTATCTATCTATCTATCTATTTATAATCTATCATAATCTATCTTCTGATGCCAAAATATAGGTTGGTAGGGGCTATTTTTCTTAGTTTAAACATTTTACTCCACTCTTCTCTTATGCACATTTTCTGTTGAGAAGCATTTTTAAATTGTTATCCTTGTTCTGGCAAGGTTTTTTCTTTTTTTAATTTTCTTTTGCCTTTAAGGACTTTATCTTTTCAGTTGCTGTTCTGTAGTTCAAAATAAATAATCCTAAATGTGTGTAGTGTTTTCTATTATTTTTCTGTGTTTTGGATGCTTGGTATTCTCTGAATTTTCTGGATTTGTAGTTGATGTCTGTGTTTGATTTTGGGAAATTCTTTATCATATTACTCAAATATTTTTTTTCTAGTCCAGCTATTCTTCCTCTAGTGTACTAAATATCCATGATATATCTTTTGAAATTGATATTCTGCTTATTTTGTTTTCATTTTTTATTTTTCTATTTTTATTCTGGTTTAAGAAATCTCTATTGATGATCTTTGAGCTCACTGAATCTTTTCTTAGCTACATCAAGTATAGTATTAAGCCCATGAAAGTCTTTTGTATTTCTGTTACATTGGTTTTTTATTTCTAGGATATTTATTGTTTTTTGGAGTTTCTGTTTCTCTGCTTAAATGCCCATCTGTTTTTGTATGCTCTTTTCCATTAAAGCCTTTAACATATTGATTACAGATTTTAAAAATTCCATGTCTGACACTCCATCATCTGTTCATGCTTTAATTTAGTTTTGATGCTTGTTTTTGCCTTTACAGATGAATGGATGCCTTTTTGCATACCATATGATTTATCATTTTTGTCGAAAGTGGATATATTATATAAGGTTGTGGGACTTAACATAGATAAAGTTTTAGTGTGAAGATTTATGTTGACAGGCTAGAATTTGGCTGAGTTTAGTGTTTTATGTAGAACTAAGTGTGAGAATCTTCAAATTCCTCTACTGTCTTTGTTTGTCTCCCCTTTGACTTTGGGCTTTTCTAAATACTTTACAGAATATTAGTCCTAAACCCTTTTTTGTAGCCTCAACCTACTCTTATTGATTATACTAGAACCATGCAGGTGTGGTGGTGTGGAAGAATAGCATTCTATGATATTTTCATTAAGTTATCAGTTCCTGACCCCTGTTGATGATATTCCTACCTCCTTAAATAAAATAGGAAGGCAAGATGGGATTGGAATAAGATGAATATATCCCCTGAGCTGAAAAAGTGCTTGCAAAAATTATTTTCCAAGTATAGGCCTTTCTTGTGGAGAAGACTGAGTGCATTTCATGATTATTCTTCCTCTCCCCATAGTAGAGCCATACAAGGATCTTTATTTAGATCTTCATCATGAGAACCAGGAGATGTTCCTAGAAATAAACATGAAAAGGTTAGTGATCTCCATAACATGCAACCCCAAGGAGCATATCCCTCTCATGCTAACACTCACTTCATTTCCAGCAATTCATGAAGATTGCCACTTAAATGTTTCTACTGACTTACTGCATCTCAGCTTCTGATCCAGGTAAAGCAAATCTCAGTTGCTGTGTCCTTCTGGATGAACCTTTCCCTTCGGATGTTTGAAGGATAGTTTCTTTTGGAGTTGTTGGTTTTCATTGTGACCTTAGTTCTCTTATGGGCCCAAGAAAAATAACTGATTCTCAGCCTTCCCAGATTTTTCTTGTCAGAAACAGAAGAGTGGCAACTTTCAAGCTCTGTGCATGTTGAAGCTACATTCGGAAGCTCTCATCAAACTATTTTTTAATATTGGTCTTTTACATTTTACTCTATGTCAATTTCCATCCACAATATGCCACAGATACTTACTGATTTAATGACTCTGGAATAAGAGATATAAGTTTATCCAAGGAAACAAATAGTCTAATTTACTTTCCATTTCTGGTACTTAAAATACAACTGTCCTTCAAGGATTCTTGTAGCTGTCATTTTGAAGTCACCCTTAAACAATGGTATTCTTTTTCAAGAAGTTATACAGATCATATTATGTTTCTCCCATATTGATTTTCTTAGCCTTCTTCCTTATTTCACCTATTTAATTTTTCATGTATCCTACTTTAACAACTGTTTTTGAATACTTTAGAGACATCTGTCTTTCTCAAAATATACACATTTCTAATTGACTGGTCCATATTATTTAAAAGATTTCAATAGTCTTTATGACTTTAAGTAAAAGTTAGTACTTATAGTACTTTTCAGTACTATAGAGATTTAAGTAATTCAGTCAGATTAATGAGTTAGCCTTCAGGTCAACAAGGGAAGGGGTTGATATATTCCTTAATTTTATAGGAAGATTATTTGTCCTAGACCCTCAAATAGTTAATGAAGCTAGATAGTTCTTTTGGAGTTTCTAGTAAATTAAAATAGCTATCTTCTTTATGTCCTTGAATAAAGAGACATTCTCTTCTAATTGGAGGCTGTCTTCTTCTGTGATGTACACAAATGTGAGAAGGATACACACTGACTCAAGAGAAATACACAAGGAAAATAAAGGAAGGGAAAGAACTTCTTGTGAATTGTCCAATTAGGCTAAGCAATACTGGTTCTCAATGAGATGAGAGATATGACAACACAGTCATCCTTACATCTCATGGCCAATTAGTGACAGTCCTCTTTAAGATCACATTTTTGTCCCCTTGGGCTCTTTGCACTTGAAGCAGGCCTTTTTTTTTTTTAAGAATATCTGCCATTAGAATGATGATCCCTTTTACATGAGATGTTTTCTTCATCTCTGAAATGGACCCGGACAGAATTTGGGGAAAAGTTGATTACGCTCAAACTGGGCCAATGAGATTCTACTTCTTAGGAATGGATTGAGGGTTTATTTACTCATCTCGTTTTTTTATGAATGACTAATGTAATGGTAATATAAGTGAGTCCAAGTTTGGAGATTCAAATGAGCAGAAATGAGAACAGGAATTCAGTATGCAGAAATTAAAGGATGGATCAGATACTCAGACAGAAGTAGCAGAGAGAGATGAGAGAAAGAGAAAAAGAAACAGAGGCAGAGACAGAGACAGAGAGAGAATAACATGAGGAAGTGGACAATGATTGCTACTCACAGCTCGTTCTTGGCTTCAGTTCTCAGGGTGGGCCTGCTGCCCCCACCTCTATAGTCCAGGGAGTAATTGTCTCCATGTACCACAACTCCCTTTTGGCCTACACTGGCTTCATATTCTTCGGTTGTTAGTGACCAAGAAAGTCTTGACAAAGATGCCTCTGCTGCTTTCTTTATCCCATGTACTAGCTTACAAGTATTTATCCTCTTGACTCATCAATGTTCCCAAATGGGGGCAGGGGAGGAACCATAAATGACCTCTGAGTTTGGCATCCCAACAATGCAGATGTGTAAAAAGTTCCTTAATCATAATTACATTAGTAATTTTAGTTTTGACTATTTCTACTCTGCTAAAATAGACTGTAAATATTTAATATAATTCCTAGTTATTAGGCTTTTAAGAATTCTTCTTCCTCAATTTTAGAAGAGCTAGACATACAACCAAGGGACCTAATTATTCACAGCAAATGTTAGATGTGTAATCTATCCTCTCCCTCGGGACATAGATTTTAAAGGAAACCATATAAAATACATCTTTGACTCTTCATAGTACTGGAATAACATACTAAGATCAGTGACATATGATGATATAAGATTTTTCCAAATGGTGTAAGATTTGTTCATTCTGCCATGAATCTCGGGTTGTCAACACTGGTGAGTTTATGAGATCCTTCCAGTTATTAGGGTGGATTCAAATTCTGAGGTGCCTGAGTGGCTCAGTCGGTTGAGTCTCTGACTTCAGCTTGGGTCATGATCTTACTGCTCCTGTGTTCGAGTCTCACATCAGTCTCTGTGCTGACAGCTCAGAGCCTGGATCCTGCTTTGGATTCTGCATCTCTCCCTCTCTCTGCCCCTCCCATATTCATGCTTTGTCCCTCTCTGTTTCTCAATAATAAATAAATGTTTAAAAAATTCAAATTCTCCTTGCAAAATTAATTTCTTCAAACTCATTCATTTGTTAGGCAGCCCAGATGGCATATTTATAAAAATGTGTATGATACAAAGGTGCCCCCAGTCAAAAAATGTTCTCTGGCATTTACCCTACAAAAGGCTGCCTTCTTCCCCATAGAATTTTATGTGTCTTCTCTTCTGGCTCTTGAGATACAGTTTCAAAAGATTTCTAGAATGTATGTATCAGAAAGCATAAATTTATTTCAATCTTAAAGAATTGTAATTTTTCCAAGAATTGGTAAATGATTCAAGACTGACTTAGATCTGAATGCATAGATTTCTCCCACCTGCCCAAGAGAGAAATCTAGAGGGACACTTGAGGGAGATAGCCCCTAGGAATGGAAGTGCTTCTTTTTGTATTCTGATTTTTACTTCTGTCTATATTTATGAGGAGGTTTTCAAATCTGTTTCCAAACAAGTAGATCAGTGGGGCTTTAAGTGTCTTTACACCTGATAGGATTTTTTGCTTCACATTTTACTTAACATTTCTGCATGCATTTCCCCCTAAAATGTAAGGGCTTTCACATCTCTCAGCCCTAAGCAACTAAGCAAGGAGAATTACAATCTTACCCTTAGGAAAAGAGGTATCTTTGAATAAATGTATTTTCAGGAGTTCTGGGAGAGACATGAAATAAATCTACTCTAAGAACCTTCTTTGACAACTGAGCTACCTAACTACGTATTTATTTTCTTAAGATCAATACTTTGAGGCATTCTTAATTCGAATAAAAAATACAATATCTCCTTAGGCAGACATCATGTAATATCTCAACAGAGATTAGTAGCTAATTACTTAAAGCAAAGTACTTAGGGAGGAGAGAAAGCACAGTACCTGATAATACATCACGGTATGGCCCTAAAGGAAGCTAGGAGTACCAAAGGCAAGTTCTTTCTACCCCATATCCTTGCTGACAATGATTAAAGACACAAACCAGCCAAATGCTGTAACATATGCATCTATGAGAAGAAGCCTTCGGTCTAAACTTTCCTGATTCAGTGTCTGAAGGCTAACCACTTGGTCCTTTCCTTACTTCAACACATAATTGTTTTTTAGCTCCAAATATATTGAAGAAATTCAAAGCACATCACCCCCAAACATACCACTTTGGCATCTTGATTATCTTGAGTTAAGGGTGCTTGAGAAACAGTGCATGCAAAATGGGCATTCAGACCCTCTTTTATATTTCCCAAAGTACAAGATAAAATTCTTCTGTGAAAGATGTCCTTTCCCCACCAGGAGAGAAGTAACAATTTTAGCAGTGATGCAAAGTTGAGACATAGAGAATTCTATATAAGCTGAATTTGTTAAAATAATTCTTATCTTCTGTTAGCTTTCTCCCATCGGTTCCTTACTCTTCCACAATTGCCTCTTTTGGTTCAATCTACTACAAAATCATAGAAGTTTCATCATCGTTTTGGTTTTCCATTGTTTGTTGAGAGTTTCCATGGCAGGATAAACTTATTACACTTTTGTGTGCTTTTCCCTTGTTTCTCTGTCTTATGTGAGCTTAATTCTGAATCCCAGCCAAAAACAAAAACAAAAACAAAAAACTCTAAGGGTAAAGGTAACATTTTGGCTCTTCGACAGTGTGCGTGCATTTAATTTGAATAAACGGAGTGACTTAATTTTACTTTAAAAAATGCATTCCAAAATAAATAAAATTTATTATATATTTACATATTATATAGAATAAATATATAATAGGTATATTTATATATTTTTATTATATATCAAATATGATTTTATAACTATTAGATGAAATTTAACATCTAAAATAGATGAAAGAGGTTTGTTTTCAAATTCAATTATAATCCCATTATTTAAAATCAGATAGAATAGTTCCTTCTGTTGTTTCTACACTAATATCCTACTGCATTAATAAGCAGTGTCCTGATTTTTCATATGCTATTATATTTCAAGTGATGCCCAATGATTATACAGGAGTGTGGATAACATTTCTAATACGTCAATACTCTTCTATTATGTGAAATTACCACAGTTTTCTAATAAACCTCTTGCTAAAATTTTATCTTTTTCCGATAACCCTGTCTTAAAGAACACACAAAAAATGGACTTTAAATGAATATTATACTTTTCATGACAATTTCAGCTTGACAGATTCCTTCAAATGCAACCACCGTATTAAAAAATCTGCCTAGACACTGGACAGAGAGGCATCTGCGGAGCCTAAGCAGAAAAGACATTGGGAAATTAGAATTGGGGGTGGGGAAGCAGTCATTTGAGACATCTGGATTATAAGTTCTTTGGAGTTTTGAAGATCAAGAAAATCTTATTATGAGTTTTTTTACTATTTAAAATTCACAAAAAGAAAACCTGATTTCAGATTTTAAATCTTGTGGACTTTAGCTAACTTGTAATAATTAAAAGAACTTGAGGTGAAGGTTGTTAAGGCATGCACAGAAGTACAGAAAATAGTGTAACTTACCTATGTATTCGTCAGATTAAACAATTATCAACATATTCCCATAAAAAATTAAAAAAATAAATAAAAAAAAGTATATAGGGATGCCTGGATGGTTCAGTCAGTTAAGCAATGGACTCTTGATTTCAGCTCAGGTCGTGATTGCAGGTTCATGGGATTAAGCCATGTGGCAGGCTCCATGCTGAGTGTGGCACCTGCTTAGGATTCTTTCTCTCTCACTGCCCCTCTCCCACTTACCTTCTCTCAAATAAACAAACAAATGAAAAAAAAAACCCATATGTGTTTGCTAAACCCCATTTAGTGTTTTCTAGGTTTTGTCTAATTCTTTGCCCCAATTTTTTATGACTTTGTCCTCTATCCTCTGTGAACATACCTAACAATTTAATTACACCTAAGAAAATTTAGGGACAAATACATTTTTTGAGAATCTTTTAAAAAACTGACATGGACAAAATTTAGTTTTATTTTGATTTTCATTTTTCCTGTATTATATTTTGTATATTTGTGAATGATCTAGTTCTCATTGGAATGTCAACTAGAATATAGAGGAGATTTTTTAGCATCCCAAATGTTGATACTAAAGTCTTTGGTATGCAAAATGATGAGACGATTATTGAGGAACACAGTCACTGGACTAAAGAGATTAGAGTATACTGGAATTAACCTTAGGAATTAAGGAATAAGGACATATATGACAGCCTCCTTGCCCATCGCACCCCAGGACACTGCTCCGAGCTCTAGCAGTATTTGGGGGCAGGAGGCCGGGGAGAAATGACTATGAAGCTTCTAATCTATACAGTTATGGCCGTCCCCACCCTTCCCATGCTGCGACCCGGGGCTGGTGAGCCGTGACAGCAAAACGTGATACCGACAAGACTACTGCTTTTTCTTTTCAGCTTAGCGCTCTTGTGGTTTTAAGCAATAGGTCAAACTGGTTTCCATGCACTTTCCTTCGAGGCCAAGCCCTTGTGGGGCATGTATATTGTCTATATAATGAAAAGTTAACAATTGTCTTTCTGTAATCTAGTTTTAATTTTATTATCAATTGTTTGAATTACTTGTGTCGGTAGCTAAACCTCTGTTCTTTAGTTCCTTTTCTAAGTCATGCTGATATGAAAACTTCCTACATACAAAGCACACAGGAATGATTTTGTGCAGCTTAATTACAAAATGTGTATGAAGCTTAATCAAGTTTTTTAACTTGTCTCTTTTCAATCATAATGCAATGCATTCTAAAGTTATGGTATTTTTGATATTTTAATGTATTTATCATATATGTATATCATATAGGTATATAATATAATTTATAAGGTAATGATAAATACATTATATATAATGATATATGTCAAATATATAAATACATTATATTTATACATTATATATCATTATATAATACATTATATTATACGTGCATATATAATATACATATATGCATTATATATTACATTATATAGAATATCTACATTTTAAATGTATACATGTATATACTGATGTATATATAGTATAATATATAATGCATATATATTATATATTCATTTTAAATGTATAAATGTATATATAAAATGTTATCAGTTTAATGATAAATACATTACACGGGTCCCAATAGGTGAAAACGGGCACCCAGTGATCATGACATCAGGTTAAGGGTATCATGCTGAGTTTGGGTGGTTGATCCAAGTTAGGCTGATTACAGTCTTTCATCCTAGAATTTAGAACTGTATTTTAAGTTCCAGAACAATGAATGCAGGTGAAATCTGGGAAACATTGTTTATAATCTAAACAGAGGCCTGACACTCACCCCTGCTGCTGTTGCTTCCGAGATTCATTTATGCCTTTTTTCCTGAGTCTTATTTGTTTATCTCCTCCTTTGAGAACAGCAATTGAACTCCTTGTTGTCCATTATATTTTCATTTTCTAATGAAGCCAGCATGAGTCTGACCCAGAGTCAGAGTCATTTGCACATTAAAAAAATAACTATTGTGGTGTATATGGTCCCCCATTATATTAGTAATATTGAGCCCATAAGGGACATTCAGGAGGACAGTCAACATTGCTCACTTTGTCTTGATGTTTTCCTCCTTTCTTTATTTTTTAAAAATATCTTTTAACATTGATTCATTTTTGAGAGACAGATTGTGAGCAGGGGAGGGGCAGAAAGAGGGGGAAACACAGACTCTGAAGCAGGCTCCAGGCTCTGAGCTGTCATTGCAGAGCCCAATGCAGGGCTTGAACTCACTGACTGCGAGATCATGACCTGAGCTGAAGTAGGACACCCAACCGACTGAGCCGCCCAGGCGCCCAGGATGTTTACTTTAAGAAATCTACTTGATTTATTAAACACGTATTTATTATAAGACCTCGTGCTAAATACTTGGTTGTATATACTTTTTCTATTTTCATTTTTACATCTTTTTTTCGTCTAATAATATATTTTTCACTTTCATTGTTCAGGCTTCTACATAAGTAAAAATAAATAATTAATAACTCTATAAAAAGCTCATAGATTATGAATATTTTATTTTGGGTTCCCAAGGAACAGACATTGGTATACAAAATAGTGTGAAGACATTTTCTTAAGAATTGCCCTCAGAAATACACCTGTGTAGATTGAAGAATGTAGGACTGAGCAGAGTGGAGAGTAGAATATCATAGTCAGAATAAAACGAGCCATCTGGCACCTGAGGGGCTCAGTTGGTTAAGCACCTTGTTCTTGATTTCCATGCAGGACCCAGGTCATGATCTGATGGTCATGAAAGTGAGTCCCGAGCATGGAGGCAAACCCAGCTGAATATTTTCTCTCTCTCTCTCTCTCTCTCTCTCTCTGCCCCTCTTTCACCGGCACATGTTCTCTCTCTCCCTCCAACAAACAAAAGCAAAAGCAAAACAAAACAAAACAAAAGCTTACCACAACAACAAACCCTTAAAATATAATAGATAGATGATAGATAGATAGATAGATAGATAGATAGATAAAGAAACAAACCAGTGGATTCCACGAGGAGTCTAGCATGTGGAATCGTTCATTACATTTGTCTCACTTTGAGAAAAAGGAAGAGGTCTTTGTAACCCCCCGTGAACCGGCATTGGTTAGGCTGTGAATAGCTGGAAGGAATGATCTCAGGTGAAGTCATTTGGTTTGTTGTTGTTGTTTTGTTTGTTTGTTTGAACTGAGGAAAATTCTCTCTGTACGTGTCACACCATGGTATCCACTACAATTCGCCACTTGTACTATTTGGATTTGCTCCTTTTCGTAATAAAATTTAAGAGCATCTACAGAATTCTGGCCGTGGCCTTTTCATGGCGGAAGTAGAAAAAGACAAAGTTAGTTGGACATGTTGTATACTTTGTCATGGGCTAAATTATGTACCACAAAAGTCATATGTTGAAGTCTCAGCCCCCAGTGCTTTGTTCAGAATGCAAACTTGTTAGGAGATACAGACTGGAAAGATGTTATTAAGGTAAAATTCAGCCCTTCAAGTGCAGCCCTAATACAATAGGACTTGTATTCTGTGAAAAGGATGAAACGTTAGAGATGTACACAAGCATAGAGAGAAATAAACGTGAGGACACAGAGAGAAGGTTCCCATTGGCAAGTCAAGGAGAAAGAGCTCAGGAGAAAGTCAACCTGCTGACTCTTTGACCTTGCACTCCTTGCTTCCAAATGTGTAAGAAAATAAATGTATGTTGTTTAATCCTCTTTGTCTGTGCTATTGTGTTACAGTGGTCCGTGTAAACACATACAGCCCATGTGCCTGCCACTGATGTCAACACTGTGCTCAATAATTCACTGTGTCTTTACTACAGATCCAGACAATTTTTATCCTTGGCTACCAGCAATGCCACGGAGGTGGCTTCCTCCATAGGGTAATTAGCATATCCTAACTAATAAAGTTTCCTCTGCCACCAAAGGTTGACTTAGAGCAGTAATAGAGTTGCAAAAGTTTGGGAGATGGTGTTAAGGATATAGTGTTATGCCCAGATTGCAATATCCCCAAAAACCAGAGACCGCCAGGGAGACTGAGTCACATCTGCAAAAGTAAAGGGCATTTATTCGGGCTTAAGCTCGGGCTCCCAGACCTCACCAACACAGTGGATTCATGCTGAGAGCCCTGAACAATAGCTGAGCAGGGTTTTTATGGGGTTTGGAAAGGGGAAGTTACAAGGAATTGTGACATAGGCACAGTAATCCAATCATTTTCACATAACAGCCTTAGCAACAATTTTAAGCATACAGATTTTCCAGGGGGTCTGTTACATTTGGCGGGACCCAATCATGACGTTTGGGGTTCCTTTGAAAATGACCAGTTATGGGGTGGGCTAAAGACCCCCACGTGGGGTTTGGGCAAGTGGCCAGCGATTGGCTAACTAACATTGAGCAGTTATCTCTGGTCCCAGCCCCAAGTCTCTGCCCTTAAGAATGTCTGATATGCCTCCCGGCCCTCCCTGATTGGGTGTTGTAAAGGCAGTCTTTCTTAGGACAATGTGTGCTCTTTTCTTTCTCGCTGTTTGACCATTCTGGGGAAACTGAAACTCAGGCCTACTAACTAGGGGGGAAATATGAAGCCTGTCATGGCGTTAGTTTGGTCTTTCAATAGTTCAAGCAATAACTTAGTTTCATCATAGTTGTCTTTGATAAGGTTTATTATAAACAAAAGTAGAAAACCACAATATAACTGTTCATTCATATACTTAATCTAGAGGAAATATATGTGTTTTCTTTTTTTAAATAAATGACAGAACTAAGAAATGTAATATTTTGGCTCCCACTTTAACTAGTTTTTCACCTCTAGACTGTTGAGTTTACAGGATTCAATAAGGGGAGAGAGGCATGTGGAACATTTTCTAAGTTTATCAAAAGATGACTAATGGATAAAACATAGTTATATGACTGTCCCTTCAATACAATGTTCTATCCTAAAAGCAACTTTCTATTTTGAGTTCTGTGATTGTGAATAAGGCTGCTTAGCTTTGTTTAGCATTGAGTGCTGCATTCTTGCATTGTCTTACAAATAGAAGCATGAACATGCTGTATTCTTGAAGAAGAAAGAGCTTTGATTCATATAAAAGTAATCGTCCTTTCAGAGTTAAAATGGCCAAAAGATACTAAAGCGTCTTCTGTAAAATGCCAATTAAAATGAGGGAGAAGAGAAAAAAAGAGCAGACCCTAGCATAGCTTCAACAAAGATCCATGACAAGGAAAGGTAACATCCATACACCCAGAGTACTCTCCTGAGGTGTGTAGGCATGAGGGACACTTAAGATGCGGTCTTCAGGGAAAATTCAAAATGTGTGGATTAGATTTCAACAGGGCCAAAATGTCCCTATTTTAAATAGTAGCTAAATGCTGCTTAATTCATAGAGATTCATTAAAATTAATGAATACATTTTATTGATGCATTCATTCATTAAATATTTGCTTTATGTATCCAAATGTATTCCAAGAACTAAACACTTGGAGTGTTGCATGAATAAAGGCAAAATCACTACATTCAGTGCAATTATAATGTAGAGCTGGATTCCGACGAGTATATTTTAAAAGTATAAAAAATTTAAAAAGTATAGAGTTGGATTCCAATGAACACATTTTAAAAGTATGTGCTCTTGGATCCTGGCCAACGCATGGGTGACTTAGGCTATCCTCTACGAAGAGAAAGAATTTAGAATATGGAGAATAAAGTAGCACTTGTCACAATCTGCTGACGACTATATTTCAGAGTTTTTTCTTTTTAATTAAATACCAACTCTAATTGGAATATTTAACAGTTTACAAAAGTGAATTTAATTAAACATGTTGCTGTCTAAATAAACCTTTTTATGTGCATATTTGCGAGATTCTGAGACACAAACCTACTTTGTCAGATATGCCTATCTTAAGAAAATTAAACCACTTTCTACACTGTATAAATTAGTCTCTGGAGTCCAGAAATATAGAATGTCTGCTCCATTACCCCCAATATGGGAATAATAATACTTTCCTTGCTCGCCTGATTAAAATATTAAACATGCGTGGGCAGGTCTTTTCCATGTGTTTTTTCCTTTGCCTGCCCCTTAACATTTGATATTTCTCAGAGTTACATTACCTTTTTAACTTAACTTATTTTGAGAGAGATGAGAAAGGGAGAGTGTGAGGGAGAGAGAGAGAGAGAGAGAGGCAGAGAGTGGGAGAGAGGGATCTGACAGCTGGCAATGCAGAGCCTGACGCAGGGCTCGATCTCATTAACAGTGAGATCATGACCTGAGCCCAATTAAGTCTGACACTTAACCAATTGATCCCCCCAGGTGCCCCTCTCCTAGTTACATTCTTAACCTCAACCTCATTATTTGCTCACTTCCTTAAGGTAAACTATCCACTCTATGTTCATTTGTTGATGGTCAAAAATATCTACTCCAGGTCTCTCTTCTGAGCTCCAGACACATCTCTAGATACTTATTCCCAAGTATCCTCTATGTCTTCAATATCAGTAGGTTAAAAAAATTAGCTTTTACTTCTCCACACCACCTTCCAAATTTGGTCTTCTTTTTAGAACCCTTAGTGACTCTAAATCTGTGGAAGACACATAAAAATCATCCTTGACACTAGACTTCCAAGTGAAACATACACAAGACGTATAATGACTCGAACTGAAAAGCAATATGATTTCCATGTCACAAGATAAAAACCAGTATCCCTGGACAAAATGCAACTTAACTCCATGGTTATTTACAGATGCAGGTTCCATTCATCCATCCATGCAAAGGATGACACTTTTGCACTATTTGCCCTTGGCTAGTAATGGGGAGAAGATGTAGAGGAAGTGTAGGCTACAGGGAGGGCCCCATATTACTCTGCTCACATGTCACATGGAGGCACCTGGGTGACTCAGTTGGTTGAATGTTGAACTCTTGATTTCATCTCAGGTCATGATCCCAGGATCATGGGATCAAGTCCATGTTGGGCTCTGCACTGCCTGCTTGGGATTCTCTCTCCCTCTCTCTGTGCCACCCTCACATGAGCTCTCTCTCTTTCTCTTTCTCAAAAAAATCTAAAAAATTAGACACATCTTCTGTTCCATCACAGCTTCAGCTTGAAACACAAGTTTCTTGTAATTGTTTTATGCACTTCTGATCTCCGCATCTGACAGCAAGGTCAGCTTAAAAGCTGTAGTACATTTTATTGCACACATATTACTAGTACAATACCTAAAATACAAAGTTCAAGTACCTTGATATATAAATATGTAGCTATTTTTCCATTTATTTGTTAGCTCTATAACCATAATTTGAGTATTCTGTCCAGACAATGCCTTAGAAGCTAGGGACATATTTATGAATAAGGCAAACTGCCCCCTACTGGAGCCTATTCATTAAAGGATGGGGAAAATAAATAGACAAATAAGTAAATTTATGTCACATGATAATGTTATGGATAAGGGTAAAGAAGACAGAGAATGACAATGTTGTTCTGTATAAGGTTTTCTAGGTAGATCTCATTGAAAGGTCGCATTTGAATAAAGATTGTCTAAATGTTGGGAGGCCATGAGCGAAGCAGATACCTCAGGAAAGAGCATCGTTTTTAGAGAGTACAGCAAGTGCAAACGTCCTGAGGAGGAAATGCACATTCTGAATTCATCCTCTAGTCAGGCTGGCCCATTGGGGCAGAATGAAAAAGGAGAAAACTGAGTAAAAATGAGATCCAATAAGTAGCAGTGATCCTGGTCCTGTAGCTCTTGGGGGCCAAAGTAAAAGCATTTGAGCCTGAATGAGGTGAGAAGACATTAGGGAGTTGGAGAGATGAGTATGGTAATGATAGGCTTTAAAGGGCCAATACATTGTTGTGTGAAGAACAGATTATAGGTGAATAAAGACAGAAGGAAGCCCTATTATGAAGCCATTGTAGTAACAGAAGCTGGAGGCGAAGGTGACTTACACCAGGGGCTTGGCTGTGAAGGAGATCATATGGTCATATTCTCAATATGTTTGAAAGTCGAGCCAAAAAACTTTGCTGGAGGACTGGAAACAAATTGTATCTGTGATTCAAAAGACAGAAAGGAGTCAACAATGGCTCTCATATTTTAGGCCTGAGAATGTAGTCATTAATGCTTACCAAATATTTCTGTTCATTCTTGAACCCACAGAATATCTTTTCTATGTTTAGTATATAGGAGGAATGTACTCTATGACCTTTTGCAACTGGATGTGGGTACACGATTTTCTCTGGCCACAAGAATCATGACATATGATGCTTTGGGGGGATATCTCTAACGTTCATATATTGTTTTCCAAATATTTCTTATCTCTCTACCACTGGCAATGCTATGACTATTGGTTACATCACCAGCCTTGATTCTGGAGT
Source organism: Suricata suricatta (assembly GCF_006229205.1). NCBI lineage: Eukaryota > Metazoa > Chordata > Mammalia > Carnivora > Herpestidae > Suricata > Suricata suricatta. The sequence goes on from NC_043702.1 coordinate 101,688,501, forward strand.
GGAGCAACAAGACACAGGGCACTCAGCCTACCCCAAAGTTGATGTAGCATGAAGAAAAAAAACAAAAAATGTTTTAATTCATTGAAATTCTGAAGGATACTTGTTACTATAGTATTTCCTAGACTGTTTGTTATTAATAGATCTGGGAAGCCAAAAGGATGGAATCTCAGTTCACTAAGATTAGTGTGAGCAGTGCAGGAGGGACATGCAGAAATTTGATTTTCCTGGTTACGTTCCAGTTAAGTCTATCAGAAATTCAGGTCTAAATGTCCCATAAGGGTAGAGATATATTCTAGGGATAGAAATCTGGAAGCTATCAGGACTGAGTACTTAAAGCCACAAGATGGTGGGAGATCACTAAATACTTAAGTGCGAGGAGAGAGGCATGAACTTGTAAGGATGAAGCCTGAGGCATGTAAACGCTTAGAAGTCAGAGAGAGATCAGGAGGAAGCAGAAGTGAAGACTGGAAAAAATACCAATAATGAAGAATTGATAATGTCTTAGAACTTAAATACATTATTAAAATGGAGGAAATTATCAACTGTGCCAAATTAAACTGAAACATTAAATATGATGAAACTTAAACATTTACCATTGGATTTAGTGATGTGAACATCATCAAAGACATTAAAAGGACTCTGTCCATGTACGGTCAAGCAAAAGCCTGGTTGAAGTAGATTCCAAGAGAAAAGGGAAGAGGGATTGAAGGTAGGAAGCTTAGATACTTTTGGGGAAAAGTTTTTCCTAATTTTTACCTTCAAAATGTGAGTGGGGTACCTGGGTGGCTCAGCAAGTTGAGTGTGGGACTCTTGATTACAGCTCAGGTCATGATCTCAAGATCATGGTATTGAGCCCCAAATTAGGCTCTACACTGAGCTTGGGGCCTGTTTAAGTTTTCCTCTCTCTCCCTCTGTCCCTCTTCACTGCTGGCTCTTCAAATAAATAAATGGGAACAATATATGGGGTGAAATATAGATAGACTATTTTTAACACGAAGGATAACATAGTATTTGAAGCAGTTGGGAAGTATCTAATAGAAAGGCAAATATTGACAATAGAGCTAAGAGACAATTGTGTGAACAATGGCTTCTAGTAGACAAAAATGGTACCAAAGCTAGGCTTATTTTAATACATGAATTCTTTATTTATAATAAATTAAGGAAATTCAGAGTAAAAGAGTACAGGTGTTACTAAGGGTTCTTAGAGGGAATGTAAAACATATAGGGACAGATACAAGATGGTGGATATATGTAAAAGGGAGCACTTAGGGGCATTCTTTTCAGATTTCTTCTCTTCCTTCATTAAAATAGGAAGCAGACAACTAGCTAAGCTTGAGGATGCTGGAAGATTGAGTGAGAAGATGTGAAAGTTATCCAGCAATATGCAAGCATGAATGAATGAAGGAAACAATCAGAATGTCAGGCAGAATTTAAAGGAGGTAGTGATCATGAATTAAAGTCAGAATGGTCATCATAATCATATCCATTTTTCAGCTGAATTCAGCTGAATGGGGTAGGTGGAGAGATAGATGTTGCCAGGGTAGTATATTAATATGTATTATGAAGAGCAAAAGGGGAGAGCAGGTACAAGTCAGTGGTGGAATACTACCTGGGTAAATAGGAAAGAGCCACTTAAGGCAGAAAAAGACAAAAACAGTGGGATCGATGGGTTGTTAATTCAGGATGGGTGAATGCATTGTTTGGTGCATGTTATTTGAGGTAGTAAGAAAAACAAATTCGTAGTTAATAGTCTGGAAGTTGGAGGAGAGATAGTAGTCACTGCTTTTGACACTTTTTCTTATTATTATTACTATTGCTAATGAAAAGGCAGAGGATTTTGGTGATAGGGAGACATTGCTACAGACTTACTCAGCAATCCCAGACCTCGCTAACAAGGGAAATAGTACAAGTGTTGAATAGGTCATGATGATTTGATCCTTGTGGTTAAATGTGCCAATGGACTATTTCCCTTCATAATCCCTCAATTCAGTTCTCATTTTGTACAAAAGCGATCGCTGTTGGTAACAGAAAAGAAAGCCCTCGAGGAAGAAAATCATCTTTTTCATGCCTATTTAATTCCAAGCTATATATGTTTTAAAGAGGAGTAAACCAATACACACAAAACAGCTATTTAAATTAATGAGCCCTGCCAACTATGGTCTAAATACTTGTAACTAAATACATATTCTTTTATTCATAAAAACTCAGAAATAATTATCCTAGAAACCTTAAGAATACATTGCTAATTTCCAGCATGGATGTAATTTCCTTTTGAATCTTACCATTTAAATTGTAAAGTGTTTCCCTATTTATTCAAGTATGTATGCATAATTTTTATGGGAAAATATTTCAATAGAAGACATATTCTGATATAGCAAGTGTTTGTGTGTAATGAGAACTCGGGACACAAACTGAAATATAAAGCTGAGAGAAATGTAGGGTAATGAATTTATGTTGTATTTGGAGAATTAGGCTTGCTGTTTTTTGTCTCTCACAAAAAATAATTTAAGGGAACTTAAAATGGAAGCCATATTAATACAATTGAAAGAATGACACGTGAGTGCCTGGGTGGCTCAGTCATTTAAGCATCGGACTTTGAATCAGGTCACAATCTCGTGGTTTTTCAGTTCAAGCCCCGTGTCAGGCTCCATGCTAAGAGCTCAGAGCCTGCTTCAGATTCTGTGTCTCCCTCACTCTCTGCCCCTTCCTCGCTCATAATCTGTCTCTGTCTCCTTCAAAAATAAATAATTAAAAAATTTAAAAAAGAAAAAGAAAAAATGAATAACACAGACCTGGGATTAAATTCTGTCTTCAACCATTTTTACAGGGCAATTCCATAAGCCTATATTTTATTATTTATAAAAGAAGAAAACCCTCTCTCTCTTTTTCCTCTCTGAAAGTGCCTATGCTTTATAGAGAATTAACCAATATCTTTAGGTATAATTTTGCTTCGTGTTAAATAAGGTTTCAATAAGAGTTTTGAAAGTATCCATATTTAATTTACTCTGCACTCACTGTTTACCTTGGGCCAACACTTATTCTACTAAGGCTACTTATTCTACTAATTCTGAAACATTTTGCTAAAGTAAAAGTTTCAATATTTAAATAATCTCAAGAAAGAGCAAAATTGTATTAGATATATCATTTACATATAAAACTATACTAAGTGGGCACTGCCAGATGAATTTTCTCATAATCATATACCCATGTATTCAACATTTAGAGCATCCAGAATAATTCCTTCCAAGACACATCACCCCCCAACACACACATCTGACACACTACATATCCACTGGAGTGATGCAGAGTCATTTGTCTGTTCTTGAAATTTACAAAACTGCAATCATATTATTATCTCCAAACTTCCATGTCTGGCTTTTTTGCATCAAATTTTCTTTGTGAGTTTCATCCATGTGGTTGCAAAAATTCAATTGATTTATTCTTTTCATACATATTTTTCTATTGGATGCATACAAAACATATTATTTACACTTTTTGATGTTAATGGAAATTTGGGTTATTTTGAATAGTTTGGTAGTATACATTACCATTCACATTTAGAACCACTTTTTTGGTTGTTGTCTTTTATTTGTTTTTAATATTTATTTGTGAGAGTGTGGTACATAGGGAGAATCTTAAACAGGCTCTATGCTCAGTGCAGAGCCCAATGCAGGGCTCGATCCCACCACCCTGGGATCATGATCTCGAAATCAAGAGCCTAGCGCTCAACTCACTGACCACTCAGGTGCCTTATAGATATGCTGTTGCCTTAAAATCACCTTCTGGTCATCTCATCACTGAGAAAGAAAATTTTGTTGAAGGTCACGGGGATAGCTGAACACATGACACTCAATAAACTAATAAAAGGGACAGAAGCTTGCTAATCACATATATTCACAGCATGAGGAAAAAGAACATGGCATAGAGTTTCTTTTATTTTAAATAGTTTATTGTCAAATTGGTTTCCATATAACACCCAGTGCTCTTCCCCATAAGTGCCTCCCTCCATTACCACCACCTCTTTTCCCCCTTCCCCTACCCCTTCAACCCTTGGTTCATTTTCAGTATTCAATAGTCTCTCAGGTTTTGTGTCCCTCTCTTTCTCCAACTCTCTTTCCCTCTTCCCCTCCCCCTGGTCCTCCATTAGGTCTCTCCTGTTCTCCTGTTAGACCTATGAGTGAAAACATATGTTATCTGTCCTTCTCCACCTGACTTATTTTGCTAACATGACACCCTTGAGGTCCATCCACTTTATGTGTGTGTGTGTGTGTGTGTGTGTATACACTTCTTGATCCATTCATCAGGTGATGGACATTTCGGCTCTTTCCATGATTTGGCTATCGTTGACAGTGCTGCTATGAACATTGGGGTACATGTGCTCCTATGCATCAGCATTTCTGTATCCCTTGGGTAAATCCCTAGCAGTGCTATTGCTGGGTCGTAGGGGAGTTCTATGGATAGTTTTTTGAAGAACCTCCACACCATTTTCCAGAGCGGCTGCACCAGTTTACATTCCCACCAACAGTGTAAAAGGGTGCCCATTTCTCCACACCCTCACCAGCATCTATAGTCTCTTGATTTGTTCATTTTAGCCAATCTGACTGGCGTGAGGTGGTATCTCAGTGTGGTTTTGATTTGTGTTTCCCTGATGATGAGTGATGTTGAGCATCGTTTGATGTGCCTGTAGGCCATCTGGATGTCCTCTTTGGAGAAGTGTCTGTTCATGTCTTCTGTCCATTTCTTTACTGGGTTATTTGTTTTTTGGTGAGTTCCTTGTAGATTTTGGATACTAGTCATTTCTCAGATATGTCATTTACAACTATCTTTTCCCATTCTGTCGTTTACCTATTAGTTTTCTTGATTGTTTCCTTTGCAATGCAGAAGCTTTTTATCTTGATGAGGTCCCAAGAGTTCAGTTTTGCTTTCATTTCCCTTGCCTTTGGGTATGTGTCGAGTAGAAAATTGTTGTGGTTGAGGTCAAGGAAGTTGTTTCCTACTTTCTCCTCAAGGGTTTTGAAGGTTTCCTGTCTCACATTCAGGTCCTTCAGCCATTTTGAGTTTATTTTTGTGTATGGTGTATGACAGTGGTCTAGTTTCATTCTTCTGCATGTTGCTGTCCAATTCTCCCAGTACCACCTGCTAAAGAGGCAGTCTTTTTTCCATTGGATACTCTTTCCTGCTTTGTCAAAAATTAATTGGCCGTACATTTGTGGGCCCAGTTCTGGGTTCTCTATTCTATTCCATTGGTCTATGTGTCTGTTTTTGTGCCAATACCATACTGTCTTGATGATGACAACTTTATAGTAGAGGCTAAAGTCTGGAATTGTGATGCCTCCCGTTTTGGTTTTCTTCTTCAATATAACTTTGGCTATTCGGGGTCTTTTGTGGTTCCATACGAATTTGAGGATAGTTTGTTCTAGCTTTGAGAAGAACGCTGGTGTAATTTTGATGGGGATGGCATTGAATGTGTAGATTGCTTCGGGTAGTAATGACATTTTCACAATGTTTATTCT
>NC_043702.1:101694113-101699498 GCF_006229205.1 Suricata suricatta
TTAAATGAACAGTCAAGGGCTGTGGGAAGCAAGCTTAGTAGTGTCTTCTGCCTGGTCCCCTAATACAGAAGATTTTTTGGGTTGGGGACTTTTTCCAAGAGAGTAGAGTGATGAGGGAACTTGTGTTTCAGCTACTTGAAGTCCTCCTGTTTTCATCAGATGTCATGGAAGTTCATAATGTTGGGCTTCAATTGTAGCCCTTACACCACAATGATTCATCAGGGTTTTTTTCCTTTCTATATGGGAAATTAAGTGACTGAAACCTTTACCGGGGGAAAAAAACTATCTTTTGCACAGCTCTGTCGCTTGCCTGTCATACGCAGTCATACATGAGCATGTCCATTTTTGGTATCTGTTCTTTTTCACTATTGCATTTGGTGATTCTTATGCTAATCCATATGGTTGTGATTATTACTTCAAAATAAGCTTTGGCATAATCTGAATACTCCAGTTTTTATTTCATTATTCAAGCTTGCCTTGATAGTACTTGGACATTTGTATTTGCATATAAATTTGATAATTTACTTTCAATTCTGAACACTGGGAAACTTGTAAACCTACTGGGATTTTTACTGTGATCATATCTAATTTTTAGATTAATTGTGAGAAATTGTGACATATTTACAATATGATCTTTCCCACTCATGAATTTTATAGATGGCCCTTGAATTCACTTTAACCTTTTTCAACATGTGTGTGTTTGTGTGTGTGTGTGTGTGTGTGTGTGTGTGTTGCCTGGAAATATGTCTTGCATCATTTGTTTGCTTTCCTCTATGATGTTTGCTTTTTTTGATGTGAGTCCTTTTTTTGATGCATGTTGGTTCAGGGGATATTCATGTCACACATAGTTAGTCATGTTAAAGTGTGCAATCCAGTGGCACTTAGTGCATTCTAAACTTTGCACAACTAACTGCTCAGTTTCAAAATACATTCATCATCAAATCTGTATGAAGACACTCAAATCCTCCATCACTCCATCCTCTGGCAATCATTAACCTGCTTTCTGTCTCCAGATCTGCCTATTGTGGATATTTTTTTTTCAGATAGGTTTTTTTAATTTTTTTTAATAGTTTATTTTCAAACTGGTTTCCATACAACACCCAGTGCTTTTCCCCACAAGTGCCCTCCTCCACCACCTCTTTTCCAGCCTCCCCCTTCCCCTCAACCCTCAGTTCGTTTTCAGTATTGTGGATATTTATTATAAAAGGAATCGTACAATCGGTAACATTTGTGTCTAGTTTTTCAATCAGCATACTGTTTGGGAGGTGTGTCCAAGTTATAACATATATCAAGATCTTATTCTTTCTATGGCTGAATACTATATGATTGTGTGTACATACCACACTTAATTTAATCATTTTAACCATCAATGAACACTTGGGTTGTTTCTAATTTTTGTAAATTGTGATTAATGCCTCTACAAACAAGCATATGCAAGTTTCTGTGTATACATGTTTACAATTTTCTTGAATATATACCTAGGAGTGGATTGTTGGGTTATATGTTAATTCTGAGCTGAACTTTCTGTAAAACTGCCAAACTATTCCACACTGGAGATGCACCATTTTATAATCCACCCCTGGCAATGTACAAGAGGTCCAATCTCTCTGCCTTTTGCCAATTATTTACTTACTGTTTACTATTTATTTTCCTGTTATTTCTATTCTAGACATCCTTGTATATGTGCAGTGACATTTCATGACTAATTGGATTTGCATTTACTTAATGATCAATGATATTAGACAACTTTTCTTGTGTTAATGGTTTATTTGCATATCTTCTTTGGAGAAATATCTATTGAAGTCCTTTGCTCATTTTTTTAACATGGTTATTTGTTATGTCAATGAGGTCATTGAACTGTGAGACTGTTTTAATATATATATATATTCCGGATATTATACCTTATCAGATATATTATTTACAAATATTTTCTCCTATTTCCTAGTTTGTCTTTCTATTTCATTGATAATGTCTCTTGATGCATAAAAGATTTTATTTTGATGAGGTCCAATTGATATTTTTCTTTTGTTGCTAAACTTTTGGTGTCATATCTAAGAATCTATTGTTAAATATGAGATTCTGAAGATTTACTTCCATGTTTTCTTTTAATAATTTTATAGTTTTAGCTATACATTTAACTTCTTGGTCCTTGTGGGGGCACCTGGCTGGCTCAGTTAGCTAAGCATCCGAATTCGGTTCAGGTCATGATCTCATGGTTCATGAGTTCAAGTCCTGTATTGGGCTCTGTACTAACAGCTCAGACCTGAGGTCTGCTTCATATTCTGTGTCTCTCTCTCTTTTTCTCTTTCTCTTCCATTCATACTTTGTCTCTCTCTTTCTTTCATTCTCTTTATCAAACATAAATAAAACCAAACCAAAACAAAAAAAAATAAATTGCTGGTCCATTTTGAGTTATTTTTTATATGGATTGAGGTAGCATATCTAACGTCACTTGTTTTTGCATCCTATTACCCAACTGTTATGGCCCCATTTGTCAAACAGATTATTCTTTCCTCTTTGAATGTTGTGTGTAAGGCTTTGGCACACTTACCAGCAATAAGCTGGTTATAAACATTTGGGTTTATTTCTGGATTCTTAATTCTATGTTATCTCCTTATGTGTTGCTCCATATACTAGTACTGGACTGTTTTGATTACTGTAGCTTTGTAGTAAGTTTAAAAATTGGGAATCAGGAGTTCTCCAATTTTATTTTATTTTTCAATAATATTTTGGCTATTCAGTTTCCTTTGCAATTCTATATGAATTTGAGGATTGTCTTTTCCATTTCTGTAAAAAATTAAATAAGAATGTTAGAAAGATTGCTTTGATATGACAATTGTTTTTGTTGGATTACTATGTTTTAACAATGGTAAGTTTATCTACCCATGAACATGGGGTATCATTTGCTTTACTTGGACTTCTTTAATTTATTGTAGAAATGTTGTAGTTTTCAGTATAAGTCTTTCACTTCCATGGTTAATTTTATTCCTAGATACTTTTTTGGATGCTATTGTAAATGGAATTTTTAAATAAATTTTCCATTCAGAAAGCATATTGCCAATATACAAACACACCCCTGATTGCTTTATGTTTATCTTGTACCCAACAAATTTGTTGAATTCACTTATTAACTCTAGTACTTTCTTTTTGGATAGTTGGAATTTTTAACATTTAGAGTCCTATCATAAACAAATAGAGACAAATTTGCTTTTTTTCCTAATTGGAATCTGCTTTATTTATGTATATATGTTTATTATTATTATTATTATTATTATTATTATTATTATTACTGGCTCATTTTCCTGCTTAGTACATACAATAAAATGTTGAATATCAGTGGTTAAACTAGACATCCTTGCGTTGTTCCTGATGTAGAAGAATAATTTTTAGTTTTCCACCATAGAGGATGATGCTAGCTGTGTGTTTTTGATAAAAGAGGTTCAGTTTTGTCACATATTTTTTGGCATCAATTGAGATGATTGTATGTTTTTTCATTTATATTTTGCTCTCTTAATGTAATTTATTACAGTGATTGCTTTTATTGTGTTGAACTGTTCTTGCCTTCCTGGGATAAATTCCACTTGCTTGTGGTGTGTAATTTCTTGATGTGCTGGTGAGTTTAGTTTGTAAATCTTTTGTTGAGGATTTTTGTGTCCTAACAATAGAAGATATTGGTCTGTAGTTTTCTTTCCCTGTGGCATTTTTGTCAGGCTTTCATATCAGCATAAATTTGGTCTCATGGAATAAGTGAAGAAGTGTTCCCTTTTCTATTTACAAAAAACAGTTTGACTAGGATTGAAATTAACCATTTTAATGATTCTTAGAGTTAAGCATTGAAGACATACGGTATACAATTTTTCTTAGTTATTAGTTTGTGATTATTTATTCAAACTTTACTTGTTATACGATTATTGGAATTTTCTCTTTATTCTTCATTTAGTTTTGACAATTTATGTTTTTCTTGAAATTTGCCCATATAGTCTAGCTTATATAATTATTTTAGCATACAACTGTTCATAGCATTTTTCTTGATCTTTTTTAATTACTGTAAAGTTGGTAGTCATGCCCCATTTTTATTTCTGATTTTAGTTATTGGCAAAACTTTTTCAGTTTGATGAAAGACTCACCAATTTTGTTGGCCTTTTAAAAAAACAATTTTAATTTAGTTGCTTCTATTCTTTTTATGTTCTCTATTTCATTTAACTTTGTTTGAACTTACTTTGTTTCCAGCTTTATACTGTGTGTTCAGCTTGCTATTCCTTAATAGTCCTTTTAATTAATATTAGGTTGTTGATTCAAGATCTTTCTTACCTTTCATGTAGGTATTTATAGCTGTAAATGTCACTCTGAACACTAACTTCACTATACCCCATAAATTTGTCTTTTTGTCATTACTATGCTATCTTAATTGCTATATTTTATTCTCAGTATAAGGCAGGATAGGCCAGCCAAATTTGCTTTTATTTTTCCAAACGGTTAGATTAGGTCAGATTTTTTGAAATTCTAATAAATGGTGAATTTGCTTGTTATATTTTTTTTAGGAAAGAAAAAGTCCTGCTAAAACATGTCTGGTAGACATTGAATATATGGGGCAATTTAGGGTAAATGATATCTTAGTAATACTGGGTCTTACAGCTTATGAACATATTATGCCCTCCATCTATTTAGGACTTAGCTAAATAGTTGCCACAGTTTTTTATAGAGGTATATCATATATTTCATTTATTTTATTGTTAAATATTATTGTTTCCATTAAAAACTTTCTTTAAAACTATGTTTCTATTACAAAGAAATGGAATTGATTTTTATATTGACCTTATGTTTGGCAACCATGCTAAATTAACTAATTAAATTAAAGTGTTTTCTTATATAAAAGTTTTAAAGAATGATTCTACATGAAAATATAAACAATTTTGTTTTCCTTCTTTCTTTCTTTTTTTTTTTTTAGGAATTCTGAAATCATTTTATTTTTCTCTTTTTTTTCCCATAATATTTTATTGTCGAATTGTTTTCCATACAACACCCAGTGCTCTTCCCCATAAGTGCCCTCCACCATCACCACCACCTCTTTTCCCCCCTCCCCCTTCCCCTTCAACTCTCTGTTCATTTTCAGCATTCAATAGTCTCTCAAGTTTTGCATCCCTCTCTCTCCCCAACTCTCTCTCCCTCCTCCGCTCCCCCTGATTCTCCATTAGGTCTCTCTTGTTTTCCTGTTAGCCTATGAGTGCAAACATATGGTTTCTGTCTTTCTCTGACTGGCTTACTTCGCTCAGCATGACACCCTCAAGGTCCATCCACGTTCCTACAAATGGCCATATGTCATTCCCTCTCATTGCCATGTAGTACTCCATTGTGTATATATACCACATCTTCTTGATCCACTCA
>NC_043702.1:101699598-101700711 GCF_006229205.1 Suricata suricatta
CCCATTCACGATTGCACGAAAAACCATCAAATACCTAGGAGTAAACCTAACCAAGGATGTAATAGACCTATATGATGAAAACTATAGAAAACTTATGAAAGAGATCAAAAAAGACACCAAGAAATGGAAAAATATTCCCTGTTCATGGATCGGAAGAATAAACATTGTGAAAATATCATTATTACCCAAAGGAATCTACACATTCAATGCAATCCTCATCAAAATTGCACCAATATTCTTCTCAAAACTAGAACAAACTATCCTCAAATTTGTATGGAACCACAAAAGACCCCGAATAGCAAAAGTTATATTGAAGAAGAAAACCAAAACAGGAGGCATCACAATCCCAGACTTTCACCTATACTACAAAGCTGTCATCATCAAGACAGTATGGTATTGGCACAAAAACAGACACATAGACCAATGGAATAGAATAGAGAACCCAGAACTGGGCCCACAAATGTACGGTCAATTAATTTTTGACAAAGCAGGGAAGAGTATCCGATGGAAAAAAGACTGCCTCTTTAGCAGGTGATGCTGGGAAAACTGGACAGCAACATGCAGAAGAATGAAACTAGACCACTTTCTTACATCATACACTAGAATAAACTCAAAATGGCTGAAGGCCCTGAATGTGAGACAGGAAACGATCAAAACCCTTGAGGAGAAAGTAGGAAAAACGTCCTAGACCTCCACCGCAGCAGTCTCCTACTTGACACATCCTCAAAGGCAAGAGAAATTAAAGCAAAATTGAACTCTTGGGACTTCATCAAGATAAAAAGCTTCTGCAAGGCAAAGGAAACAATCAAGAAAACTAATAGGCAACCGACAGAATGGGAAAAGATAGTTGTGAATGACGTATCAGATAAAGGGCTAATATCGAAAATGTACAATGAACTCACCAAACTTCACAATCACAAAACAAATAATCCAGTGAAGAAATGGGCAGACACTTCTCCAAAGAGGACATCCAGATGGCCTACAGACACATCAAACGATGCTCAACATCACTCATCATCAGGGAAACACAAATCAAAACCACACTGAGATACCACCTCACACCAGTCAGATTGGCTAAAATGAACAAATCAAGAGACTATAGATGCTGACGAG
>NC_043702.1:101700811-101705700 GCF_006229205.1 Suricata suricatta
GCTTCCTCTTTTGCTATAACTATATCTTCTAATTCACCTATTCTTCTCTCTGCCTCGTCAATCCTTGAGGTGGCTGCCTCCAGTTTGTTATTCACCTCATCTATAGCCTTTTTTAACTCATCGCATCTATTTTCAAGGCACCTAGTAATTGCCTCAGTTGATTCTTTGATGTTTTTCTCAACTCCAGCGATTAATCTTATGACAAGCTTTTTAAATTCTTGATCTGATATGTTGTCTAGATCTGCCTTGAGCAGTTCTGTGACTGTGACTTCCTCCTGGAAGTTCTTCAGGGGAGAATTTCTTCGTTTTGTCATTTTTTCTAGTTTTCTGTCTCTTGTCACCTTTAGAAAGCTTGTTGTGTGCTGTGCACCTATTAATATTTCTCTGTTAAAGTAGACTTATTGACTGTCCAGGGCCTGTCGTTTCAGGAAATATTCTCTTAATGGTGTCTCTCGGTTTCTCTTGTTGTGCCTGTGAGTATTTTATTTCCCTACTCTGCAATATTTGGGACTCGCCTTCTTGCACACTTTGGCTTGTTTCTTGGTGTAGTCCTAAGAAGGAAGACAGACTGACAAACACAGAGGGAAGAGAAGCACACATACACACAGACAAATCAAACAATGAAACACATTACAAGGGGGAAAGAAAAGAAAGAAAATGTGAAGGAAAGAGACAAAAAGAAGAGAACAAAAGAAAATAAAAAGAAAAGAGAAAGAAGAAAAAAAAATATATAAAAGGGGGTCGGAGACAACAAAGGACAGTAGACAGTTTAAAAGTGTATGACCAGTTGAGGGGAGAGGTAAGGATGAGATACAGGAGAATATATCTGGGTTGCAAGAAGGTAAAAGAGTAAGGGAGAAAGGAGAAAGGAAAATACAGAGTAAAAATTTAAAAGAATTAAGTAAAGAAAAAGGAAAAACAGGTACTAATAACAAAGAAATAAGTATGAAAAAGTGAAGAAAAAAAACTTTTTTTATACATATAAAAAAAAGAAAAGCAGCTCCCCCTCCTGGATAGGCGTGGTTTGGTGTGGTAGGTCTCGGAGGCTGCTCTCAGAGGCTCTGCCTTGGTGTCTATGGAGATTAGAATGGTGGCACGCCAAGCTCTGCTGAACTAAGCACTGTAGGCCACTCTAAAAAGTCTGATCTCCTTGGGCCGCAGTTGAGCTGAGTTGTATTTTCCAGGCCCGCCTAGGTTCAAAGTTCTAGTCCATGCACATTTGTGCTACCACAGATGAAATGTATTTGTTTTGGTGGCTGGCTTCTTAGGGGGAGGAATCAGTTTGTCTTGGCTCAGGCAGGGATTTCAGCTGCCCTTGCCTGAGGTGAAATGAGCAGCAGGAGGTGAAGTGCACACCTTCACAGACCCAATGGCGGAGTCCCCACACCTAGCCAGGATCATGCTTGCAATGGGGGAAAGAAAAAAAAATTATAAAAAAAAATTGAGTCTCTCTTGGCTTTGGATAGCTGTTGCTCAAGGCACTGTGCGCTGATGAAAATGAGCTGTGAGCTCCTGCAGCCTAAGTGCGTGCCCAGGCCTCCACCCGCCGCTGACTCCCTGTCGGGGGTCGCGTAGGTGTGGGCCCTATTTTTTCCTGTGGGCACGCAGGATTCGGGATTCGTGCAGCCAATGCAGGGGGCGAGATGCACCATGGAAATGAGGTGCGTGGTCCCGTTCCCAAAACCAATTTCGAAGTACGCGCCCCTGGCGCAGCCACTGCTCCTCGCCACACCACTGAGGCTGCCTCTCGCAGCCGCTGATGCCGCTGATTCCCCGCCAAGATGGCTTAGGGCTGGAAGCTGGTCCTTCCCTTGCACCACCCGGGTTCGAGATTCCGGCTACCCAGCAGTTATCTATGGAGTGGGTTTCTCTCTCCAAGTGCGGCCAAGCGTTCTTTACCTCTTCCCCAGAGATAGTACTATGAACGTGTTCAGACTCTCTGTCTCTACCCTTTGTCTCTCAGCTCCATGCGCTTGCCCCGCTTTGGGCTGGGGCTCCTGCCTCCCCTGCCTGTCCCGGGCTGGCCTGTTTTCAGATCTCCCCAGTTTGCACTCACTCACTCAGGTATCCTTGAGGTTCTTTTCTTCCTGGAGTCCGTATTTTCTCCTTCCGCTCTTGCAGATGAGAGTAATGTCCTTCTCAGTTCGATAGATGTGGCGGATGGAATTTACAGAGCTCCCTTCTTCTCCGCCATCTTGGCTCCCTTCCTGTTTTCCTTATTTCTTTATTTCTGTTTCTTCCGACATTGCAGTCTCTGGATCCTCTAGTGAGAAGAATAGACATTATGGTCTTCATCCAGGTCTTAGAAGAGAATTATTTAATATTTTCCCGATAAATATGATGTAATATTTCCCAATAAATATGATGTTAGCTGAATGTGCTTTTATTCATTTGTTTGTTTTATTATGATTTGGTGCTGAATTTGGCATGATTTTCTGTGTGAAATAAAGAGAGTGAATGACTATCTGTCTTTTGTTTTGTTGAAGCTATAAATTTAATTATTTGTTTTTTTAATATTAGGTCCATCATTTAATACTGGAATAATCCAAAGTCATAATGTGTCATTTTTGTATATTTAAAAATTCTTTTTCCTAACATGCACATTCCATAACCCCCTATGCTCAATTTAGGAACATGAAAAGGAAAGAAAGGATATCTATAAATGAAATTTGAGTCACTTCGACTTATGTGTCTCTGATTCTTATAGCTTCCACATGTCTTGGAAACTCCTGACTGGGCTGATAGAGGAAATCAACTTTCATTCACATACAGATTATATCAAAGTATTACTTGAGGCACCATTCTTCAGGAATGATGCCTGTCATTATCAATATCCTCTTAGTCTTTCTTTTTGACTTCAGACAAAAGGTTAGGCCTTAACACATCACAACTGAGTCCAGGCACCTATTAGAAGTAGTGTATACACCCAAAGAATTGAAAGTCATGGTGAAAGTATAATGGCATAAAATAAAGAAATGCGTGGAAATTGGAAGTGGGTCTTGAGGTTGTTAACCCAGAGAGGGAATAATACTAGGCTAGACAGGAAAGGTTTTGTTGGTTAGAACACCCCCTATGGCTTGGTTTAATATACTCCAAAGATATCTGAAATTGGTTATAACATCTTCTAGAGTGGCTTTTTGATATTTGACCTCAGTAAACTAGAGGGAAATGTTAGAACTGTTTTTTTCTTAAGAACTCACAGAGGAGGCATAAGTATTGAAAACCTATATAATGGATTCAGAAACAATGAATATACTCCATGATTGTTTCCTGGAAGTG
Organism: Suricata suricatta; assembly: GCF_006229205.1. Classification (NCBI taxonomy): domain Eukaryota; kingdom Metazoa; phylum Chordata; class Mammalia; order Carnivora; family Herpestidae; genus Suricata; species Suricata suricatta. The sequence continues at coordinate 101,704,091 of NC_043702.1, forward strand.
ACAAGAGGACATTTGCTACATAAACACAATAAGGAATTCACTGTGAAACAGTTATGGCAACTTTGAGCCCTGTGATTGTGGGAAGCTGCAAAGATTCAGCTGCTTGGCCATTTACTAGCCAGATATGTTACTCCCTGAGGGGAGTTACAAAAACAGGCAGGGAAGCACCACTCCCTGTCAGGAGAAGCCAGAAGAACAAAGATCAATTGCCGACAGGCAGGGTGGTATCGGCCCTTCAGTGCTGTGCTAAAAAACCTTAGTTTGGTTCCTCTTTTACTCCAGCCTTAATCCCTTAACCCTGTTTCCTAGCAACCGACCTAGGTCAGCTGCCTTGTTCTCCCACCTCCAAACCTTTATAAGATACGGTGTTTTCTGAATAAAGAAGAGGCTTGATCAGATACCGTGTGCTGTCTCCACTCTCTGCATCTCCCTCCTGCCCTATTTTTCTCTCCCTCCCTCAGGAACAGACCCGCAAAGATTTACTGCCCTGCTGGCCGGGGCGGGACCGGACAAGTGGCCCCCAATGTGGGGTGAGTGAAAGGGAACACGCCATGTGATGAGTGTCCTTTGTAGACCACCGTTGGCAGTAAAGAAGCTTCAGTAAAACTGGAATTCTTGATATCAAATGAAATTATAGAGCGACAGAATAATCAAAACTAGATGGTGCTTTTGTATCAAAAAAGTAAGACAGATGTAAGTACCATTGCAAAGCAACAAAGGCAGAGGAGCAATATCTTGATCTAAAAAGTTCTGGAATTCTGGGGGAACTTGGGTGGTTCGGTTGGTCAAACATCTGACTTCTGCTCAGGTCATGATCTCACAGTTTGTGAGTCCAAGCACTGCATCAGGTGAGCTCAAACCCCACTTCGGCTATGTATAATGGAGTCCATCTCATAATAGGTCCAATGTTATTACCTGATCCCTAAATACATAACTGAAGTAGCTTATACTTAGCAGCTGATGAGTTCTCACGTTGTGAGTGGGCACACACTATTCATATAACTGCGTCTCACAATAGTTTCTATCACAGAGACACAAACACAGTAGGATGACTTCTTATGTGATGTCAATCCATCTATTTCCTCAGTAACCTAAAGGGTGTATATAATGGGGTTTGTGGCAGAATGGCCATGGGTTACATTTTATTTATTTATTTATTTATTCTTAAAAAAATGTTTATTTTTGAGAGAGAGAGAGAGAGAGCGCAAGAGCGTGAGTGCAGGAGCGGGAGAAGGGCAGAGGGAGAAAGGGAGAAAAAGGGTCAATTTTTTTTTCTTAAATAGTTTATTGTCAAATTGGTTTCCATACAACACCCAGTGCTCTTCCCCACAAGTGCCCTCCACCATCACCTCCACCTCTTTTCCCGCCTCCCCCTTCCCCTTCAACTCTCAGTTCATTTTCAGCATTCATTAGTCTCTCAAGTTTTGCATCCCTCTCTCTCCCCAACTCTCTTTCCCTCTTCCCCTCCCCCTGGTCCTCCATTAGGTTTCTCTTGTTCTCCTGTTAGACCTATGAGTGCAAACATATGGTATCTGTCCTTCTCCACCTGACTTATTTCGCTTAGCATGACACCCTCAAGGTCCATCCACTTTCTTACAAATGGCCAGATT